>NC_037672.1:95173464-95334685 GCF_003255815.1 Theropithecus gelada | reverse complement strand
ATTGGGAGTTATACCTGATGTAAATGACGAGTTGATGTGTGCAGCACAGCAACATGGCACAAGTATACATATGTAACGAACCTGCACTTTAGGCACATGTACCCTACAACTTAAAGTATAATAATAATAAATAAATTAAAAAAAGAAAAGAAAGAAACCATAAAGTCTGAGATAAAATAACTTAAAAAGACAAAATCAGAATGTTTTTAGTGTCAATGAAGGAATAATAGGTATACTTGAGGAAGTATGCAAGATATGCTTATATGTTATTATTTATTGGTTTTTAAATTCAATTTTGGGTAGACTGGAAAATAGAAGATTTTGTTCTAATTCTGTTTTTGCAATAAGTGTAATAGCTCATAAAATTTTGGAGATGGTATTTCAGGGCACATTGGCATAAATATTTGTAAAATTCTTGCCTTAAAGTAGGAACTAAAGTACTCCTCAGGAGAAATGTATTTCTGTCATAGATAAGAGCATTGTAAAATAATCCGTTTTAAAGTAAATATGAAATGTAGAATGTTTGGTGCTCTGCTGATTTGTATTCAAAATAAATCCCGGTGCCCTGAAATCATTGGAACTTACCAATTCCAGCAGTCAAAGGTCTCGGATTTAGGCATGCATTCCTATAACCTTGGTAAAAATTGAAATATGAGCTCTGAAAGAGAGCACATACATAATGAAAAATACCTACCCCATTTTATCTTTAAATATGTTTAGATCTAGTTAACTCAAGTGATGTGCCCAAGATCAAACTAATGGAAGCTGGAAAATAGTTGTGAATAGTGAAAATTCAATTATTTCTCAATTCTTCTGCTCCTTCTGATTTTGTATTGAGTTGTGTTTACTATAATGAGCTCTGGAGTAAGGCTGCCTGGGTTCACTTTCAGCTTGAGCATTTACAAATTATGTAACCTTGAGCAAGTTACTTAACCATTCTCTGCCTCAGTTTTCTAACTCATCAAATGGGGTTATAACAGTACTTCCTTCATATGATTTTTATGCAAGTTAAATGATTTAAAATCATTTGAATAGTGTCTAGTATGAAAATAGCACATTAAGCTGGATGAGCCCACTAGATATGATTAATGGTCTTCTACCTTTTGTATGATGACAAACCTCCATTAAAGGTTTTATTTGTACTGTTAGTTTTGGCAGAACTATTCAAAGTGGCTTTGTTTTTAGTAGTCAGAATCTTGAATCAAACCAGATATTCTTTAATGGGTGAGTGGCCAAACAACCCATGTCATATACATAACATGGAATACTATTCAATAACAAAAAGGACCAAAGTGTTGACATGCATGGCATCTTCAATGACTCTCCATGATATATTCTGATTTTAAAAAGCCAATTCTAAAGGGTAAATATTGTCTTATCCCATTTTTTAAATGAAAAAATTGCTGGGATTAGGAACAGAGGCTGAGCAGGGAAAGGTGGAGTGGCTGTGGCTGTAAAGAGCCAACCCAAGGGATCCTTGCAGTAATGGAATGGTCAGAATGTTGACTGTGGTAGTGGATACATGAACCTACACATATGATAAAGTTGTATGGAAATAAACACACATGCACACTGACACACATATAAATACAAGAAAACTGAGGGACTCACAATAAGATATGTGGATTGTATTCATTTAATATCCTGGTTGTATTTTGCAAAATGTTGTCATTATGCTATATTGGATAAAGTGAGCATGGGCTTTCTTACAATTGCCTGTGAACTTCATTACTACTACACATGAATCTACAACCATCTCTATAAGAATTTCAATTTTAAAAAGTAGCACGGGAAGAGGGAGGTTGCTTGGGATTT
Source organism: Theropithecus gelada (assembly GCF_003255815.1). Lineage (NCBI taxonomy): Eukaryota > Metazoa > Chordata > Mammalia > Primates > Cercopithecidae > Theropithecus > Theropithecus gelada. The sequence continues at coordinate 95,332,870 of NC_037672.1, read as the reverse complement.
GAAAATTTATAGGATAATCCATGTTTAGGAAATAAATTATTAAAAGTAAAGTGGATTACTGCATAGAATAAAAAATGTAGAGAGAATAGAATAGAATAAAATAAAACATTATTAAAATGATAAAATCATAGACTCTAAAAGCATGAGAGATCATCTCATCTGTTGACCAGTCCAAGGTGAAGGTTTTGTTATTCTGTAGTATAATGTGAAATATTAGGACAAAGTCACTCTTGTGTTTTGTGTGTGTGCGTGTCTGTGTGTGCGTGTGCGTGTGTGTGTGTGTGTGTGTGTCTGTGTGTAGGGGGTGGGATGTTGACATAAGTTTGCTAACTGTCCTATTTTGGGAAGAAACTTTCCTTTATTCTTTGATTATTCCCTGCCTCCATCTTGAAGTTACAGTTTTCTTTCTTTTACAAAATAATAGTTATAGTTGTTTTCGTAATGTCCTTCCTTAATATTACACAAAATAAAATGTTGATAAACTTGAAAAAAACCTGAGTGGATGTGAAGACACTCCTTCACCAAAAAGCAAAGCATCAGAAAAAAAAATGTGGGCCCTAAGTGGAAAATGAAGGTGATGTTGAATATGTAAACATATGAAGCCAATACACAAAGGCTAGAGAGAGATAGGAGAGCTCAGGGAAAGGTGGAGAGACAAAGGAGAAAAAGCATGAACTGGCAGAACCTGACAAAATACGGTAAGAATAAAATAGCAAGAAATGGAAAGTGCAACAAAGGATTGATCCCATCCACAGAAGTTCTCATGAAGAGGAGTTCTTGTGTTTTCAGAAGAATGTTTGCTCTAGGACATTGCACTGTCTGTCTATTGCGTCTGTTCAACAGGAAATTTCTGATATTTGTTAAGACACATTCTGTGGTTTAAAAGCTACCAAATGTTTTCTTTCCTTACAAATTTCCACAGTAAATTTAGGATTGTACCCTTGCAATGAAAGATTAAACCATGTTCATCACTTACAAAATTTATCTTCTGACTGAGTCCTTGTAAGTTGAATACAAAGAACATTCTGGGAAATTCTCTATATTCATGATTTTTAAGTGGCTTCTCCTGGTTCACGCCCCTCAGATGATTGTTTAAAACTAAATTGTTATGGAAACTTTTAATATATGAGGCATGTTTAATAAATCATTTGGGGTGAACACTGAAATCCTGTGTTTTCTACAAGCTCATCCTTTGCCCAGACTGTCTCATGAGTTAGAACTTTTCTTTGAGTGGATGCCATTCCTTCTGTCTTTCTTGGTTTCCTGGTGCTTCCCCATCTGATCCTGTGACCCCCAAACCAGTCCACAATAACATGGTCACAACCCTTCCTTTATTATCTTTATATTTTCAAACCACATCATGGACTACCGTCAAAAATGCCCTGTTTTGAGGTTGATTATTTTATTACAAGTTCATTTGCAAAATCTGCACACTGCTCATCAGGCTAAAGCTCCTCATCCAGTGCCGCTACAGCTTTCCTGAGTGGGGCCTGCAGCCTTATGGCAGCTAGGTAAACTCGAACAAGAAAATGCTGCGGAGAAAGCAGGGTCTTTCTTGCCTGAGTTTCTAGCCTGCCAGCCTCCCCTGAAAGTGTCAGATTTGCTGGTTTCCCACAATCATGTAAGCCAGTTCTTTGAAATACAATATCCATATACATATACCTTCTTGATTGTGTCTCTCTGGAGAAACTTGACTGATAAAACTGATACTAGCATTTTAGAATTGTGATTTTTATATCTTTAACTACATGATAGGGACATTGGGTATAGTGAATCTTATATTCCCCAGAACTATGCCCTATGAATATGTAATGAATCAATGAACATTTGGTAATGCTTTCCCCATAACTTATATTACTCTTTATTTCACTAATCTTCACTGATGGTTAAAAGACCTGAGGGTCAGCTTAGATTTTCTAAATCAACATAAAGTAATTTATATGTTAATTTAAAATTCAGACTTCCTCTGTATTTTGAGTGAGTAAAAGACTAGATATAAAAGCTAGGCTAAAAATGAGCCTGAAAACTGAAATTGAAATATTTGAAAATGCAACCGGTCTTCTCATTTTATATCCTAATCTACTCCGTTTATTAACATGCATGCTAAATGGAAAGTAGGTTGCTCATAATTCACATGTGTGATGAGGGCCAGAAAGCGTGAGTATCCAGATATTGCACAGTAGACATTTTGAAATGGCCACCACATTCAAGTAGGATTTGGTTTTTGCTATATTGTCTAGATTTTTACTTATTAATTCATATGTATCTTCCCAACTTAAATACTTTGACTATTTCATAATTCAATTTTAATATGTATTTTAAAAGTGATAGTTGTTTGAAGCCCAAATATTTTAAGCAGCTCAGGTTATGAGATAGCAGAAATTGAATTCTACGTTTAATTCTTATTAGCATCTGCTGTTGAGATAGTATGAATCATGACACACGTCTCTTCTACATCTTTCTTTCACTCATATCTGTAGTAGTGTTCCCTATACTTTTTCCTCATATAACTCGATGTCTCAATAGAAGTCCTTTAGGCAAGAAAAATGACTATTTTATTCAGAATTTAAAACAAAATGAAAAGTAATTATCAAAACCTGAGTTCCTAGAATCTTGGCCATTGAGAATATATGGGATTCTTACGGCTTCTACTGTAGTGGCTTCTGGATTTTCCAGATTCTCTCATTTCTGAACTACCATACAAGTTTATCTCATCTGCTTCAGCATTTGCACAGTAAGTGGAAGGGCTGCACCTCTGTGTGGACAGATGAGTTACCTTCCCAGAACCAGCTAGTATTTTGCCTAAACTGTGTTCTCTGCCAAGGTCACCTGCCTTCTCATCTTTTTTCCTCCCCTAATTACTTATCCTTCAGGAGAAGACATTGTTTTTGAATAGACACATACACTCATGCACAAAAGGCTTTAAACCGGGGGTCAGGCTCCTTGCTCTGTGGTTTTATGACACTTTGTACTTCCATTATTGTAGCTCTTAGCACACTGTACAATTACTGTGCAAAATCTCCTCACTGTTCTTCAAGCTCCATGTCCTCTATGTTTGTTAAGTCTGCAATGCCCAGCGAAGAGCCTTATACTTTGTAAACAGTAACTAATAATGGACCAGTAAATCAACAATCTGAGATTTTACACGCTCTTTTCATTCAAGGTGGAGAAAAAGCTTCTTTGAAATCCAAATAATTTAGTGGTTAAAAGCAAGTGAAGAAACATTTGTAGTTTTTTAAAAGCTTGTTGGGATGTTTACCAATTGCTAATTCCAAATGTAATTTTCAAGCCTCACTCCTAGTAAAAACTGAATGTAATATTTATTTATCATTTTTCATTATCCTTTAAGTTCTAGGGTACACGTGCACAACGTGCAGGTTTGTTACATATGTATACATGTGCCATGTTGGTGTGCTGCACCCATTAACTCGTCGTTCACATTAGGTGTATCTCCTAATGCTATCCCTCCCCCCTCCCCCCTCCCCACAATAGGACCCGGTGTGTGATGTTCCCCTTCCTGTGTCCAAGTGATCTCATTGTTCAATTCCCACTTATGAGTGAGAACATGTGGCATTTGGTTTTCTGTTCTTGCGATAGTTTGCTGAGAATGATGGTTTCCAGCTAGAAAATGTAAAGTCACTAATTTTTACAACAAGTACTTATTAAGAAAAAATTAAAAATGAAGAACCATGCCATCTTGTATACTATGAATTGTGGCATTTTATTTTGTTGTGTGTTTTATGTATGTTTTCATTTGCATGAAAAATCTGCTCTAGTATTTAATTGATGAATGGAAAATATTTTTAAGCTATAAAACAAATATACAATTATATGTATCAATAATACATGTATATTTTACAATCTCATATGTGTGTGTGTGTGTGTGTGTGTGTAGTACATATTTCATAGAGTTATGAAGGTTAAGTACAAACTGCTTTGAGAAGTTCCTGGAACATAAAACACACCATATAAATTTTGTTAATATTTGGATGATCAGTGATTTGTAATTACTTTTCAGTTGAAGTGAATGTTCTTTCTCTTTTCACGCCTACATAAAATAAGAGATAAGATATTATTTTCTAGTCATCAAAGCTAATAGATTATAGTGACAATTTGTGCTTTAGGAATCAACAGACTGAAAGTGGCATCCATGGCAGGTCAAACTAAAAGGATTGTGCATCAATGCTTGCAGTCAAAAAGCCATCACCCTTCTGTTGTTTCTTTGTCTAGGCAGAGGTTGGTTTACTTTTTGGAGTCACACTCAAAGAGGGGCTTTATTTTTACTGGCAAACTCATGTCAGCTTTTAAAAGTTTCAGAATTGCAGATGTGCATTTTCTGGAACTAAAAAGCTGTTTGAAATATTTTCTGAAATTTTCTAAAAAATTTAACCGGTGTCATTTTTCTTGATTTATTTCTTGCTTTTCATCTTAAACAATTGAAAATAAACTTCAGGAATTCTAGGTATATTTTTACTTCTACGGGTGTCTCTACACATACTTTACACCTCCATTTCTACATACTCATTAACATGCTTTCCCTGCTATATTTTACTATGTTCATTATATTATACCTACTACATTTATTTACTTTAAATAAATGGTGATTACATTAAAAATTGTTTAAGCAGTATAAATGTGTTCGAATTCTTTGCATTTTTATTTTATGAACTTAAAATGCATTTTTACAAACATTGACCATCTTCTTTCCTACTTTCTGCTCCTTGAGAAAGAAAGATATTGAGAATATTTCCTTTCTATTACCCTCTCTTTTCTTGATTTGGATATTTCTGAAACACAGTTGGATTCGATTGACCACTAACAATAAGTTGTAGAGGATTTACAGTTTTTAAAGCTCTTCTGTGCTTTGATCCTTACAAAGGCCCTGTGAGCTCATCATGTCAGGGAGTAATCCCCTTCCACCCCTTTCTCTAAAACAAAGTGAAACTAGTTTTGTAACAGGACAATGTTAAGCTTCTTAGCAAATGTTATGCAGTAATTCAATCTTGAATTGTTGGCCTCCAAATAGATCCATTGCAGAAAAGGGTTTAATATAGATGTGATTTTGATATAAAAGTGTGCACAAAAGATTTTGAAAATCTAAATTTTAATGATTATTCTTGTCATAGACTACTTCTCTGTGTTAACAAGAGAAGTTAGGATAAGACCCAGCTCTCCTGACTTGCCCTCATGAGTTCTTTAAATTCATCATCATTAGCAATATTTCAAAACAAGAAAAGAGGTCCGTTTTTTTTTTTTTTTTTTTTTTTTTTCCTGGTGCAGGGAGAGATTAAGGAAAAGAAAGAGAAAGGAAATTTGAAGTTGCCTGTTTACCTGATGTTTTTATTCTGGCATCTGACGTATTGTGGGCAATTATAACAACCTGAAGCAAGGGTATTTACCATAGATACTAAAGACAGGCTAACAGAAGAGAATGATAGTTCAGAAAAACACAGAAGGGTAAATTCAAGTTATTCAAGTGAAGGGTTTGGGAGTCTAAGGGAGTAGAAGTAGAAAACACTTCATATAGAAGAACATGTAAAATGTCTCAGGCAAAAAAAAAAATATTATATGGGAAGTGCTCTGGATTTTTCTGTGGTTATTATGATAAATTCCAATCTGTATAATAAAATGTATTCATAATTTCTTTCAGGATATTTGCTTTAAAAGCTTTTTTTTTTTTTAGGAAAAATGATTAAAATGGGTTGATTCTTATTTGAATCACTATGTTCCATTGGCAGTTATAATGCATCTAGGATTTTAATTCACATCCTTTTTATATGAGTTTTTAAGTGTATCTGTGTATTTGTGTAGTTTTATTAAACTAACAACAAAAAACCTATTAGCACTTCCAGTCTTTATTCCATAATTGGTATAGCTCCAGCAGCCTTAATTGTCCTTTCTTCCACACAAAAATTTATGAGGGATAATTTTATAGGAATATTGATTCAGCAATTCCAATATATTCCTTTAATTACCACATTACACCAGCCATTTTGTTTTTAGATGATTCGCATTTAAAGTTAACATTTTTTTCTGAGTATATAAATAATATAGATATTGCAGAACACTGATAACATGTAGAAAAGTCTAACATATTAAATGAAGATAGGAATGATACCACCACCCAGAAACAAACATTGCTCTCATTTTGGAGCATACATTTACAATCTTTTAGTGTTTTTTTGTCTTAAGTATATGTATATACTTAAAATGAAAATTACCTAGAATATGCAGGTATATCCAGCTTTTCTGTTAATTTATTATTCATATATCACCATTAATAAATATTTCTTAGAACTCTTAATGTCTGCATAATATTCAACAAAGTTTATATAAACATATTTACTTAAAAATTTACCTATTACTAAATATTTACATTTTCAACATTTTAGTATTTAAATAATACTACTATAAACCTCCATGCATGTAAGTATTTGTGTACAGATCTGACTTGGTCCTGAGAATTCATAGGATTTTATTTGCTAGATTAAAAATAAAAAATTCTTGATATATGTTGCCAAATTGCCCTTCAGAGCTAATGTGTAAAAGAATGTCCCTATCTATAATTTTGTGTGTGTTTTCACAGTAGGGAGTCATCTACTTTAAAAAATATTTGCCATTATGGTAGTCTTTAAAAATGTACTTGTTACTTAAATTTGAATTTCTTGGATTGAAAGAAAAACTATGTTTTTATATATCCCTATATTATATAATGTGTCTATTATAAAATTATATATATGTGTCTAATATAAAATTATGTGTCTATTATATGTATAAATTATATGTATATTTATTTATAATATATATTACATATTATATGACACACATAATATATAATAATAATATAAATAATTTATCAATCATAACATATACGTTATCCCTATATTTATTTGCAGAGACCTGTGTGGCTCTTGTCTTTTTTATATTTTCCTGTGCTATCATAATATTCCTATTGACTTATATGAGTCCTGTACAGATGGAAGCTTTTAACCTTTTGTGTGTTGTGTTTACAAAAAATAATCTGTTTGTTGATTTGTGGTATTATACAATTGGGAAAAGAAGTAAGTATTTGATAAATGATGCTGATAAATTATTTTGGTAAGGGAGTATGGGAAGGAGAGTTTGGAGTGGGTGTTAACCCTTTATCCTTTCACAAAAGTCCATGTCAGGTGGATTGAAGAGGTAAGTATAAGGAAAAAATACTCGTGAAAAAATTAAGAATATACTATAAGATATCTCTAATTTATAATTAGTGAAAGCCTGTTTAAGCGTAAAACCAATGAAAGAAATTACCAAAGGGAAAAAAGATTTGACCACATTAAAATATTAGAACCTATAGGTCTAATATCAATAAAAAGTGATTGCTAAGAGAAAATGACTCATTTTAAATGTAAATTCCTAATACTGACTGACAGAACTAAATAGTAAGTATGATAGCTAAATCTTTTTACAATTGATAGTCACTTAACCTAATATTCTAAAACACAGAACCATTTTATAGGCAGATATGATTCAAACATAGTTGGAATTTCATGTATAATGATCCTTTTGAAGTAAATGTATTTGCATTTTGACGTTTTATTAGAGATAAATGTTGCCTTTCTAGTTACCATGAATGTACTCTCAGAGAGCCCGTTTTCTGTTAAGCGTCTCTTGAGCTGAAGTCCTGAGTGGAAGTGCTTACCATGGTGCCCACACTGCTGTCATCCATGCCCTGATGACCAATGACCCCAATCACTTTCCTAGGCTCCAGGCTGATGTTTCTAACTGCCAGAAAGCCAAACTTGAGTGTCAGACTGTCCATCCGTCTGTCTGAAAGGGCTCATTCTCCTTTCCTAACTCATTCCTCCCCAGGTATTCTCTCTCTGTGTTATTCCACTTTAGAAGTCTCTCTACTTTGCTTCTTTCCCTCCACTTTAATGATATTTCTCTAGTGTGGGCCCTTCTCATGAATCATATCACTCTTTCAAAAACGTGTCCCTTTGCCTGTTTATCTTTTCTCTTTCCCTGACTCCAAAATGTAATGAGATGCTCCAAAAATATCTGTGAAGACTCCACCACCCCCTTGTATATTTTAGAACATTCACAACTGTGAAAGAACTGTAAGAGAATATGCCCTTTATACACTTCATTCAAACCGTATTCCATATTCCCTCACACACTTAAAAAATATATATTGCAAATTGCAAGTGCTTTCTTAAGCAGAAGCAGTCCTGCCAAGTCAGATGTAGAGGTAAATTAAAGGAATGACAGGGTACTTGCCAATGATTGTGAGTGAAGGCCGGGGAGGAGGAGCATGAGAAGAGGATTAACTAGGATTCACTTTTACCTTTCACCTCATGCTCACTTTCTCTCATCTCTTCCTCTCCTTGGTCTTACTCTCAATTCCTTAGATCAAGGATCATGGCTGCCTTTACTCAGAACATGGACAAGGGAGACACAAAAATTAAGCTAAAATTTAACTGAACATGGGCTGGACCCTGAAATGAACCATTGAAACAAACAAATAAAAAAACACTTTTAAACTGCTTATAAATTGTGTTTATTTCTCTCCTTTTAGATTTGCCATAATTAAATATTATAATACATAGACACAACCTCCCTTTAATAAGCTTTACTCTTCCAAAATTCAAGAATTGTTGTACTGTTCAGAAAACTAAAATTATAGTGATTTTTAAATGCTGATTGTTAAGTAATTCTGGATTCATCATCTTAGTGAAATGTTGGGACAGATATCTATTAAAACCTAATGAAAATTAGAGAGACTAGCTTCTGGAGAGAACCAAATGCCTGTTTTTTTACCTCAGTCCACTACCGTGATCTTGGAGTGAAATTATCAAGAACAAAGAAGGGAGTATATATTTAAATATAGCAAGTCTTTTAAATAATATATTTTCTTTTCTGTACTTTTTGTTTCTAAATAAATGAAATTATTTATAAGCTACACAGCCAGCTTGGTAATTTGTCATATAGATGCAGTCAAAGTGAAATGATTAACAATTCTCATCCCTAACTCTACACTTGAGAATTTTCTTTGTAAAATAGAAGGTAATAGTCAGTTTGATAAAAATTTATTTTGGCAACGATAATATTATTAATTATCTTGAATATTTTTTTGTGTATTTTTAATGGAATCTATAGTTTTTCATATGCACATATTTAAGGAAAAGTACAAATTTGCTTTAGAATAAAAGTCAGAATTAATACAAAGTGATATTATTTAACTATTTTCACTTAACACATTTCAAAAGTTTATTTTGTTGTGGTAGCCAAGGTGTGGAGCATTAAGGAACTTAGGTATCTCTTAATAAACTATCTGAAAGACAGTCCCCATTTGCCTCTCCCTGACGACTTATCTTTGGTGTGTTCTTAGAAGAATCAGAGTAAAAATCATAGGGCCAAGTGGTCCTATACTTTAGTTACTTGCGTCTTATACGTTCATCACTATTGTAAAAGTTCAATTTCTTCTGAATCTAGTAATAAAACAGTGAAGTGAAGCCAAAAATCCTATAGAAGAAAACATAATCTTTCACCTCCTTTATTTTTTCTTGTTAATGTTACCAAAGTTTTATGATGTGAACCACACTGCATGTTTTACTATGTGAACTGCTGTGTACTTCTTTTAGTGGCCAATGAAAAATTAAGATGTTAGGTCATGAGCAGTTACAGCAATATATACAGAATTGTGGGGCTTCATTCAGAAGCCCGATGAAAAAGTCAATATAAGAAGAAAAATATTATACTACTATGAGTAACTACTGCTTTTTGAGTACCTGCTATGTGGTCAGCACCATGCTTAATGCTTTACATACAACATCTCAATTAATCCTCACCACAACACATTTCAATGCATTAGTAAAGAAAAGTGATGATCTGTCACCTACAAAAACAACCAAACCATACGTTTAAATGATTTATTTAACTACATTTACAATAGTTATTGAGTACCTGTAGGTATCAGATGCCAGAGCTAGAAGAATAATCTATCTGGTTCCTTGGTTCTTGAAAAGACATGGCTCTAAAGAAAAACAAAGAAAGTTATCAATTGAATTGAGGCAGATGTATATTGGAATAAGCGAAAAACAAAAGCAGATCTGGACAAAACTGATAAATGCTTTCCTTAACTCCCAACCTTCACTTTGCCCAAGGCATTACTCCACATTAGCTCCCAGTCTCACACCTGACTCACCCATTTTCTCCTTAATGCAGACCTTCTCTCAGATAACTCCATCTTCCTGTTTCCCTCTTCATGGCATCTTCATCAAGCATGTCTGCTTCATGATGTATTCTATTAGAGCACTTCTATCTATCATTAACTGTGACAGTGAATTAATTGGGTAAACGAATCCTTACTTTGGTGTTAATAAGACATAATAGCTCATAAGATATTCCTCTCAGGTGTATGTACCATTGTCACTGAACTCTTTTTGCAATAAAGTGTCCAAGTATTTTCAGGAACTGAGGAAGATTGATAGAAGGGCAACTTGGGGACAGCATTTAAAAGGGCATTTAGTTCCATTCAAAGGACACACACTAGTAGATTTGTTCATTTAGCAAATATTCTTTCCTTCATTCAGCAAGTACCTCCCCTTCCATATGCCATGCCTGTTTTAGGTGCTGGAGATATCATAATGAATAGGACAGCACAGTCCTCATACAGCCCCCACCTAAGTCTGTTACATATCACATGCTGTTCTAGGGGCTGCAAAGTCCTTAAAGGTGAATAAGATGTAGACTCTACATTCGAGTCTGCAGACTCAGAAACCACAACTAGGATAACTTGGTGATGCTTTCTTATCTACATATATTCATAGAATTGCTTGTATATGGAATGAAAACTGACCTGTCCTTGCCCTTTCACAGAGTGTGCTAAAGACTGCTGAAGGTGAACATCCAATAATGCTTTAAGAACTATTCCTCTGGCCACTGTGTTGGCAATTTAAATCAGGGTTCACAAACACAAATACATATATATGGTCCTAACATACCAAAAGAAAAAGAATCAGTGTTATCAATTGGGTATAAGACAAGGTGGATTTTGGGGGACTATGTTGAGTTAAAAAGTATGTTATTTATAGGAATTCAAATATAAAATGCAAAAACACAACCATTCAATTAAAGCACTGATGAGGACCCCAGAACTTGATCTCTATGTCATTAAATCTTTATCTTTGATTAGCAGAATTGACTATGATATTCAAAAACTGAAATATATTTAACAAATCCATAAATTATATTTGTATGTATGACTCCATTAGGATGGTAACTATAAATTATCTTAAGTAACATTATATTAATCTGTTCAAAACAATTATTTTACACCTACTATGTTCTGGGACAGTTCTAGGTGCTTGAGATACATTGGTAACAAGTTACATGAAAATTTCTTTGTGGGGTTTTTGTTCCGGCATGAATAAATAACAAATTATTTTTTAAAGTACCATGGAAAAAGCCAATGGTAATTAGAAGATGCTTGAGATGGTTGCAGTTTTTAATAGGAAATCCAAAAGGTGGAATTGAGCCATTTTTTTTTTTTTTTTTTTTTAATTCATGAGGGAGTCGGCCATGCAGATAGTTGGGAAGTGCAGTCCAGGCTCAGGGAAGAGTCAGTGGGAAGGTAATCTGGAATCATGTGAGGCCTATTCACATGACAGTAAGGAGGCCATTGTCACCAGAGTGAATGAGAGGTAGAGCAAGGCTAACAACCTTCTAAACCATTTTAAGGATTTTAACTTTTCTCTAAGTGAAATGGAAATTGTTGCATAGTTTTGTTAAATTATGTTTTACAAAATGTACTCCAGCTGCCGTGTTGAGGGTGAACAAAGGTGGAAATATGGAGACAAGCTGGAAGGCTATTTCAGTAATCCAAGCAAAAGACAATAGCATATAAGATATTTCTCCCACATAGCATGTAATGTTCCACTGAACTCTTCTGACAATAAAATACCAAGTATTTATAGGAGCTACATCATGCTTAGACCAAGGTGGTAGTTAGGATTATAATTGCTGAGAAATTTGAGAGGGTGTTAGCTTCTAGTGTATTAGATGACAGCAACAGTGAGTTATTGGATGGCATGTAATTAAAAACTCTGGTATTAATAGGAAAGAGGAAGCAAAAATGTGTTAAAGCAGGAATGAGGACTTAGTCTTTTACTTTCATACCTACTAGGCTGTGTTTGTAGGGGGAGGGAACTGTCACTGTATGAGAGAGTTGTAGGAAAGCATAGTTCTCAAGTAACAACTAGATTTTAATTCCAGCAGGAAAATAAATAAAACACTAATTAAAGGGTTTGAGAATGAATTGAGAGGATATTTGTTGATGATGAGCCACGTATCTCAGAGGGTAAAGTGGATGCTTTTAGGAATTGGGTGAGGGTTGAAGGATACAGAGTAGGCCAGTGACTATATACATTATCTTCCAAATGGAGTGTTTTTGCAAACGTGGAAGGATACTATTGATGTAAATGCCAGGACAGTAAGCATAAGTTGGAACCATTTCAGCCCCACCTGGACTCATGATAGCCCCAATTGCCTTATGAGCATTAGAGTGTGAGAGATGAGGCGTTCTTTGGAATCGGGGGCTTCTTGAAGCGATAGTCTTGAAAAGGGATAAACGGCCTAATGAGATTAGTCTTGCTGAATTCAAGGCAGATAGTAGTGGCAGAGTTGGAATATAGAAATTGAAGTCAAAGACACATGAAAAAATGCTCATCATCACTGGCCATCAGAGAAATGCAAATCAAAACCACAATGAGATACCATCTCACACCAGTTAGAATGGCAATCATTAAAAAGTCAGGAAACAACAGGTGCTGGAGAGGATGTGCAGAAATAGGAACATTTTTACACTGTTGGTGGGATTGTAAACTAGTTCAACCATTATGGAAAACAGTATGGCGATTCTTCAAGGATCTAGAACTAGATGTACCATATGACCCAGCCATCCCATTACTGGGTATATACCCAAAGGATTATAAATTATGCTGCTATAAAGACACATGCACACGTATGTTTATTGCAGCACTATTCACAATAGCAAAGACTTGGAATCAACCCAAATGTCCATCAGTGACAGATTGGATTAAGAAAATGTGGCACATATACACCATGGAATACTATGCAGCCATCAAAAAGGATGAGTTTGTGTCCTTTGTAGGGACATGGATGCAGCTGGAAACCATCATTCTTAGCAAACTATCACAAGAACAGAAAACCAAACACCGCATGTTCTCACTCATAGGTGGGAACTGAACAATGAGATCACTTGGACTCAGGAAGGGGAACATCACACACCGGGGCCTATCGTGGGGAGGGGGGAGGGGGGAGGGATTGCATTGGGAGTTATACCTGATGTAAATGACGAGTTGATGGGTGCAGCACACCAACATGGCACAAGTATACATATGTAACAAACCTGCACGTTATGCACATGTACCCTACAACTTAAAGTATAATAATAATAAATAAATTTAAAAAAAAAAAGAAATTGAAGTCACTATATTTGAGCTGAGACTTGAGTGATGAACAGAAACAGCCTATTTCAATCTGGGGAAAGAAAGAAAGCCTTCAAGTAGAAGGAACATCAGGGATAGTGGCTTGGAATCTTTGAGGAAAATAAAGGCTAGTGTGGCTGGGGTATCGTGAACAAGGGGGATTCGACAGCTCAAGTAGACAATGGCTGGAGGTAGTGTCTTTTGAGCTAAGCCTCTATCCCAGTTATGAATTTTCATCTAAACCCAGAATCTTTTGACAGTAAAAGGTAGCTTCGTTATTGAGTGTGCTGTGACAAAGGTGAAAACCTGGCTAGTCTCAGGCATGCAGGGATGTATGGTCATTTGGAGAGTTTTAAAGCAGGTGAGTATTTGCTGTAGTTGGACTATCTTATTCATATTGTCCACCTGGTGGCACTATAGGACAAGACAGGATTTTTTTTCTTTTCTTTTTCTTTTTCTTTCTTTCTTTTTTTTTTTTTTTTTTGCCTATCTGACCTGATATTGACATTTTCAGGAAGTCTGGTATATGTGTTTCCAAAACCTTCTGCAATTTGTTAATTGTATTCATGGAATGCATCCATGCATTTTTTATTCTGTAAGAACATTTATAGAAACCATAAAAAAACAAAAACACCCTCCCTAATGGAAAGTCTTTTATTCCAAATAGATATAATAATTTCTCAAAATGCTAGTCATACTTCCTTAAAGGAAAATCTTGTTGCTTTATAACAGGATTCCAAACAAGGGGTATACATTTAAAATCAGTTATGTAATTGCATCATGCAATTCAGCTTATTTATATGTATCCAGCTTTAAGCTTTTCTTTAAAGAGGCACATCAACTATTAGCATTGTTATCACAAAGATGCATTGGCATTAAGGGGAAGCAATATGGCACTAATAACTTCTGCTTAAATAGCTGTGGGCTTTGCTGTGGCACATTAGCCTCCAAAACCACCAGGACTCCCTTCCATAGCACAATAATGAGCAGAATTCATTCTCTTCTCAGGTACCATGTTTTACTGGACCCAAACAATAGATGGGTTCCTGAAGGTTCAACCAGGACACTTAACTGACAGTGGAAGAGGGACTGTAGAGCTCAGAAAATGGGATTCCTAAACACGTAGAGCTGAACACACCTAGAGCCACCCAAACCAGGTTTTCACTCTTTTAAATTGTCTGTCATTTTATTCAGCTAAGAGAAAATAAAATGCTTTTCTGTAACATATTTGATATTATCACATAATAGAAATCCCCGTGAAAACCTGGCAAAATGTTAACAAACATAAACGTGGCTTTAGTGAAACTTAACCTTATTGCTGGATTTCCCCTTGGCTTACGTTTTTCTCTTGGCACTGTGCAGGTAGGCATGAAAATGTGCACAGCTGTGTTAAACATTGTTATTAAGAGCAAATCTTTCCTTAATCTTTAGCTAGGAACAATACACTCCCTTTCCAGAAACTCAGTAGTTAATTTTATCTTTCATTTACTGCCTAAGACTTTTGTCATTATGATGACTGTAATTATTATTAGCTACAAAAATAATCAGGGTACTTAAAAATACAAAAGATATTTCAGGGAGAAAGAGAAGATAAAAATAGTATGTCTCAAAGGAATTGTAGGATATGAATTTCATTTTAGCTCCTGTGGACTGAGAGATGTTTGTGCAGTTTGTTCTATTTCCACTTTTAGGTAAAAAGTAATTCTGGTGGTACAAATTCATCTTTAGTGTGACTTTTTTTTTTTAACAAAAGGTATTTGAGTCTTTGAGGATTGACTTCAGCTTTATCTGTGATGAAAGCCTGTTATAAATTACACCAAAAGTTTTAGAGAATATTCATTCCAGTTACATAATGTGCCCATTTATTAAAATCACACAGTGCTTTCTTCTAGGAAGATCAATTCTCCTTTCATGCCATAAAGAGTATGATGACTAAATGGGGGAGAAGACACACTGAGTGTTAAACGAGCAAAATAAATGTAGAAAAGCACAGAACAATGGAAAGAATTTTTTAAAAGTACCTTTTAAGAGGTACTAGAGAGTGTCTTAGTTTTCTTCTCATATTTGAAAAGTTGTACTCTGTGTGATAGTGAAGGAGGTAATTGCGTGTTAGATGATTGCAGTTGAAAACTGTTCACTTTTTAACCAACAATCTTGATAGGGACAAAAATCGGATGTTGCACAGTGATAACTTTCAATGCTGAGAAAAATAGCAATGTCAAGAAGAGTGGTCAGTTTGCCTTACTGCTTCCCCTTAATGCCAATGCATCTTTGTGATAACAATGCTAATAGCTGATGTGCCTCTTAAAAGAAAAGCTTAAAGCTGGATACATATAAAATAAGCTGAATTGCATGATGCAAACTTGGAAATTCGATGGCCATTTCATATTGGCTCCTTCTTGTGTCAGCTCTGTATTTTACAAATTACTAGCTACATCTCTCTGAATTGCTTTCTGTGGCATTTAAAATGTAGATAATGTGGGTGCTTGTGAAAATGTTATTTGCTTAACAGCTGGCACAAGAATTAACTTAAAAAGACACGTTTTTTTTTTTTTTTGTTTAGAACAGTGGTTGCCCACTGGTTTTCCCAGGCCTTATGCAGCCCACAGACATATTTGCTTTGACATGAATCATATATTAAAATAAACCAATATTTTAAACTTAGGAGATTTTGTATATATTTTGGATTCCCAGATTCTCTCATAAGACCAGATCAGTGTGTTCACATGTCAAACACTTTTTTTTTTTTTTTTTTTTAGCTAAATAACAGCTGTCCCTTTTAGGCCGGCATGCCCTTTTCAGTTTGCCATGGTCCAGATCAGTTCCTGTTATCTTCCTCACACTGAAGTAGGATGTCAGTTGCCATATTTCAATAGATTTGCATTGCTTTTTTTCTGACATTCAGTTTACTTTAGTAATTCATAGTGTCCTGTCTTCTTGGTAATTATATGAATTACCCTCTTTTTCACTTTCTTCTATTTTAGAAGAGTGTCTTTATAAAAGATAATAGATATCTTGAGAGCAGAAGCCAAAACAAATATATATATGTATATGTGTGTGTGTATGTGTGTGTGTGTATATATATATATTTGAGAGTATATATATATATTTGAGAGATAAAACAAAGAATTTGATTTTCGTTTCTAGGAAGGAAGGGAGACAAGAAAAGGAAGGGGGTGGAAAAGAAGGGGAGAGAGAATTCTAAAAGATTTTGTAGAAGTAGAACCACAATGTGGGGTGGGTTGGTCCAATAAACTTTCCTAATGTTAGAGGCCACTGGTCATTTCAACTGGAGGGTCATCTAACCATCAGTTTCTAGTTTGTTAGTCCGTAGCAGATGGCAGGATAGTTCACTGAGTACCTTCCACTGAAGCATAAAGCTAGAAACCAGAAAAAATGTCAATAACGTCAGTGCCCCCAAAATTCAAAGTAGGGAGGCCTTTTGTCTTATACAGGGTTTAGAATGGTGTTTCAGAAAGATCTTACTTAGATTTTAGATCGCTGATAGATTTCATTTGAAATTGATATGTTTTTATATTTGAAACATCACTTCAGATTATAAACACCTTTGTATAACCATAGAGTTTTGATAACCTTGACAAGAAGGAGTAGTAAAGAATTGGATTTATTAAAAATAATCATTAAAAACAAGCAATGTAATAATAAACTTGCTTCTGTCTTTAAGAGTAGATTGGGAAACATAGTGGATAAGATTTCTGGACTTCACCAAAGCTTTTGACAAGGATTTATGGTATCAAATAATAGACTGGAAGCTATACTTGGATAGTTTGTAATCATTTGAAAAAAACTATTAAGAGTTTCTATTTGGCAGATATTGGCTGATTAAATATGGAGTCAATGGTATCCAAAAGTGGACTGTTATAAAACTGTGAGGTTTCTCAAGCAATGGGAATCTGTTGAATTGAATATTTTTATTAATTTATGTAATGAAGAGATAAGAATTCTTATCAAATTTGTGGCAATGTAATTTCATTCTATTGTTTGGCAGCCAGGTTCAGATATCTCCATGGGTTTAACTGCAAGTTAAAAACTAGAGCTTCTCTAGCAAAATAACATTTTATAGTGTCCTGAACTTACTAGTATGGCTTTTGGATCAACATAGATAAAATGATGCTTAGATATCTGGTAGAAAAATAAACTTACTATGAGTTAACAATTTTATGTGATTGCCAAAAATGGCTGTTAGTCTCAGAATGCATCAAGAGAATCATAGCATCTGTAACAGGTATGAAAAATTGAGTTTGTCTCATATGTCAACTCTGATTAGTGGTAGGTTTTGCCTGGAATACAACGTTGAGGGGAATCTGAAGCTGCATCTAAGCTTGGCAAGAAAATATTGCCATCAACTGGTGACACCTGCTATGGCCACAGCAGGGAGCGATGGCAATTTTATGCACTTGCTGTTTCTGGTGGAGAATGAGGAAGATGATAGAATAAGCCCTGTTTGCTGTATAATGTTCATAGAACACTTGGAACCTTTATTTTTTGTGTGACAGGTTATATTCTTATTCTTAAAAATTATTTTTGCCAGTGTATAGGTGTTCCCTTTTCTCTGCATCTTTGCCAACATCTGTTGTTTTTTGACATTTTAGAAAAGTCTTGCTCTGGTAGTATGTATACAAACACTTTAACAGTTTTTTTTTTTTGGCTTATCTGTTCTTCTACATGAGTTAATGTTACTGGTATAATAAAAACAGGTTATTAAGAGTCCAAAAAAACCAAGTTTGTGCCCTTGTCATTCTTCTTAGATGGGGATGAGTAGAAATGGGAAATGAGACTTGGAAATTGGAAATTGGAGAGACAGAACCTTTCTTTTCAAAATACACCTTTTTTTTTGTTTGTTTTTGTCTTTGTTCTTGGATGTGTATCAGTTACTTTAGGTAATTTTTACTTTTTAATCAGGCTTGGATGTATACAGCTTCTTCCTTTGTTATATCTTTTTGTCTTCTGTAGTGTTTTTTTAGTTTTTGTGAATAAGTAGTAGGTGTATCTATTTATGGGTTACGTGAGATATTTTGATGCAGGCATGCAATGTGTAATAATCACATCAGGGTAAATGTGGTACACGTCACCTCAAGCATTTTTCCTTTGTGTTACATACAATTCAATTATACTCTTCAAGCTATTTTTAAAATATACAATTAAATTACTTTTGACTATAGTCATCCTGTTGTACTAGCAAATACTAGATCTTATTCATTCTTTCTAACTAAACCTTCTATTCTGGTAAACTTTCTCTTGTATTGAAAGGGAAATTTTTCTATCCTGGTCTCTAAAGCAATGATTCTCTGTGATGGTGATTTTAACCTCTAGGACACATTTGGCAATGTCTGGAGGCATTTTTAGTTATCATGACTGAGGGGTTGCTACTGGAATTTAGGGGCTAGAGGAAAAGGATGCTGCTAAATATCCTGAAGTACATAGAGGCCTCTGCAGCAAAGAATTTTTTAGTCCCAAATATCAATAGTGCCAAAGTTGAGAAACCTTGTCCTAAAGTATTGATCCTGCTTTCTTGGTCAGACAGGCTGTCCCCAACAGGTCACTGTTTCTCTTCCTTTGGGTTCCGTCTAGTTCTGAAACTAAGATGAGCTGGCGTAAGTTGTCCTATTAGTAAAATCTACTGCCCTTTTGACATAACAGACCTTCAACTGTTTAAACAGTTCTATTATGCGAGACAGTGCCATGTAAAAGGTGGACTCTGAACTAGACTGTCTAGTTCAAATCCAAATTTCTCCACACATGAGTTATATACCTTAGTTTACTTTTTCATAAAAGGATCATCATTATCATCATAGATAATATTAGTAATAAAAATACCGCATAGGGGTTTTCAAATTAAATAAATGAATATACAAATACATATGTGTGTACATACATGGGCGCATAGAAAAAATGGCTATGCTAATTTTAGACTGCATCAAAGGAAGCATAGCATGTCAAACAAAAATGGAAAATAGATTTCATTAAGAGCTGTAAATGCTACACGAATGTTATTATTCTTTGTCCTGAGGTTCTTTTACCCCCTAGATTAAATAATTCCACTTATTTTAACCCTTTAGCAAAGAACATGGTTTGTGGTTATTCTCATTGGGTCTCTTATTTCAAGTCACCTCTATGTTGTTAGTGTCTTCCTGAGGTGGAAAAATCAATCAAGATTCTGCAATGGGTTCTAAGGTTCATCAGTTAGAGCCACTCATTTATTAAACTTATCAAATAAATCCTTTGTTTTTTTCTTTCAAGAAGAAAGACCTTAAGGCATTTCTCCTATTTCATGGGAATCAGCAGGATTTCCTATAATTGATTAACCATGAAAAAGTCAGTAAGGTGACAGTCAATAGGCCTAATATTCACAAGCTTAGTGAATAAAATCAACTTTCTATGACAAAGGAGATTTACAACTTGAAGAGAGCAAATGTATTTTTCTACTATGAACCTTTTAAAAAATGAAGTTGCTTACTACAGGAAATAATGGTCTCAAGAATACATGTTAATAGTCCTTAGATGACAACATAGATTTTTACCCTTTTTGGATAGACTTAGAAAGAAACTTAACCTTGCATTGATGAGATACAAAAAATAAATTAATGTAAATATTGTGGTAATTAATAGGTTTTCCATTAAGAATTAAGACTTGTGGTCTCTGGTTCGAACATATATTTAGTCAAGATTTAACAAAAATGATTAAAGCATATAATAATTTATTTTTTATCCTACAAATATAGAACTATAAGCAACATATTATACTATTGAATCATAGTCAAAAAGTCCAAGTTGTGTGGCATCACTCATAAGGTGCCCTTCTTATTTTGTGCTTTTGCATTTGGTTATATAAAATATTATCACTATCTTTAGTAATATTGCTTGAGTATATTTTGTATCTTACCTAAATTATCCTTTGTGCTAATTGAAGTGTTGTACAGAGTGAATGGTAAGGATGTGGACCCTGGAGCTTATAGTCTGAGCTCTAGGTGTGTTACCTTCAGCAAGTTATTTAACACCACTTTGCTTCTGTTTTCCTATATATAATATAGCACTACTAATACTGCCTTTTAAATAGGATTGTTGTGAGTATTAAATGCATGCATATATGTAAAAGCATTTAGAACACTGACATATAATAGATGTTAACCATCTATAATATCAGAAAATTATATTCCCTGTAAACCTGGAAAAATACTATATTAACTGTTTTCTGCAAGAACAAAACATGCAAGCAGCACAAGCATTTTCAACACAGGAGGAGGAAGACATTATGGCAAACTTTCTTTGTTTTGTTGATTTGAAGTTTCATTAACACTAGGCAAGAATGCATTTGAAGCCTCAAAACACTAGGCAAGACTGCATAATCAGAAACCATGGCTTATCAGCTCTTCTCAGAGATTCAGAATTTAGGAGAACAATAATAATGATTTGTTAAAAATAACTTTTCAGCATTCTGCAGGCCTTCAGATGCGCAAAATCATTACAATAAAATGTTTAAATTTGATTTGAACTCAAAATAATACGTTAGCTGCAAGGCCAGAACTGACTATTAATCCTTTAAAGATGACCTGCATTTTGGGTAAGTTTGAGGTATTATAAGGTGGCCATGACCAACAAATTTGTGATCGTTTTAATTTAGTATCCTTTTGCATGCTAAACATCGAAATAACTTTTTTTTTTCTTATTCACTCTCCAGAAAAATGGTGAGATTTACTTCCAGTAACAATAATAATGATGACATTATTTATGGGGATTTTACTTCTGAGCACTGTATACTTTATATAGGTATTGCTCCACAAATAATTATTGAATTAGACTTCAACAAAGTCTTAAGAACTGTCAGTGAAATATATATTCCCATATACTCTTAGTGTGATTTATCTGGTTGCCTGAACAGTAGTCTCCAGTCATTACATATTTTATAAAGTATTCAAGCAAATACATGCTAAAACTGACTTAATTTTTAGAAAGAATAACACTAGAAAATGTATTTAATATTCTTGTATTTTGCTAAAGCAATATATTTTAGGATGCTGTTGACATAGAAGAAAAAGAAATGATGAAACAGAAGATATTTATCCTGAAGGGAATGTTTTTAAGAAAATGCAGGAGAATGGAAAGAATGAAGTGATGACAGCAAAACTCATGAACTGAACAAATAGAGTAGAATAGTTTGGGACCTTGAATGTTTATTTATTTAAGGTTCAAGTGTTTTTAAAACCAGACATATTTGAAAAGTTTAAGGATTTCCAGAAGCAGAAGAAATTCTAGATGTAACAGGGCATATTTGGGGTTTATCAAGGGCTGAACTCTGAAGATTTATAAGCTAATTTATTTGCAATCACTGCAGCTGAATCGGATAGCATGTAAGATACTTTTTACACTGCTAGCTTCTACCGCCTGTTTTTTCAAAATCTAAATGTACAACTACAACTATGAAAGAGAGAAAGTAAAAGTTTTGTTGAGAAGTGGAAAGATTTGTTTTCAGCTAGAATTTGTGCTACAAATCTTCTGGAACTAGGTTTTTAGTGTAGAAATGCGAGTGATGCTTGAGCTTCTACTATTGAGTACATTACAGAACAAACATTCTCCTTGGGAATTGATTTTATTGGAGAGTAGGTTTCAGGTAGTAAATAAGCATTAGTAAATGCCTTTCAGCCTCATAGTCTTCAAAATTATATCTATATAAGCACATATAAATAAACATATATAGACACATGCACACATATATACACATGTAAGTATGTATATATACATATGTAAATATGATTACACACATATATCTATGTATACAAATATATGAATGTATATGATCATATATATGATCTAATTTGATCTTTATAGCCATCCTGGTGATGTGGACACATTAATGTATTTTCATATACTTTTAGAAAAGAGAACTATCTTTGCTACACAGCTATAGGTAATTCTTGGTTCACACATTAGTAAAATGATATTTTCAGCTTTTTCTCATGACAACTGATTTTTCTGTGTGGACCATGTTGGTTAAACCCTGAACTGGATTCTCATCCTGTCTTCTTTCCTCTCGTATCCTTCTATCTCTGTACCGTCTATTTCTATCTCCACATTGCTTTTAAAGTTATTATCTTCAAACACTGTCTTGCTTAAAGTATTTGATGTTTCCCCATTACTCATGGAATGGAGTATACATTTCTCATTAGGATAGTCACAGACCTGAGGATTGGCTTCTAATTTGCCTGCAGATTTTTACAAACTTTTAAAATTATCCTGGACTAATCTTTAAGTCATTATCTTCAGTACTTTTAAAATATTAAAACATGCATATTTCTTTTAAGCTATATTTCATTATCTAACCCACAGAGATTCTTAAAGCTTTTCATATCCTAGCTTTTCATTCACTTCCTATCTATAATCAACAGGACCTGAAACATATATTTGACTCAAATCCAGTGCAGTATCTTGCCAGAGAGAAGGCAGTTACATGCTATAGAGAGGATACAGGAGGCTTCCATGCTGAGTAACAAGCAAGATGAGTTGATGAGTTGGTGAAATCCAGTCAATGGAGAAGAAAAGGCAAAATGGAGCAGCCTAGTAAGTATAATAATAGTAAATCCTTCCGTAGCACTTACTGTATGCCTCACACTGTCTAGGTACTTGGCATATGTTAACATCATTTAATCCTCACAACAACAATTTTCCTACATTTAAAGAGAAAGTGAATGATTTACCTGAAGTCACATATCTACAGAGTGGATAAACTGGGATTTGAATGCGCGCAGACTGGTTATCCTGGAACAATTAATACCTAATATCCAAGATATAGTGACATAAGACTTCACTCCAACTTCCACTTCAAATTCCCATCAGATCTAGGTATAGTTTCTTATCTTTGATTTTTTGAGGATATATGGTATAAGATATGGCCTCCTTTAGTGCTAATTTGAATATATTTTCACTTGTTTCATGCAAAATAGCCTTAGACTTGCCACTTTCCATGAAAAACATTTTCATTTTTAATGTACCTTTTAAGTGTGGTTCTTCCAACATCTTTGTCTGTTGAAATTGTACAGGTGCTTTATGATCTAGCTCAATTTCTACTGCCTATTTGTGACTTTTCTAAATTTCACCCCAAATTAGTAATGTTTTTGCACATCTTTGTTCTTAGTGCACTTCTTATTCTATTCAAAGCTTTAGACATTCTACTTTTGATATTTTAAGCTCTGTATCTATTTCCACAATACTACTTTGAACCATATCACATTGCCACAAGTATTAATATTGTATAAATTGCCAATACTTGACTATTTTTGACTTACTAAAATGGCAATTTCATGTGGATCAATTTAATATATTGGAATAAAATTTACTGACAGAGAGGTATCTTAATGATATTTACACCCTGAATATCAGATTAATGGTAAGGTCTTGGTGTATTTTGGTGAAATTAAATATTCGTTGGATATAATAAAATTTTAGTACTTAAATATAATTTTCCACAAATATTCTCCTGGAGATAATAAAATGTGTAGAAAAATAAATCCATTATTTCTCCTAGTTTTCTATTTCTGAAGTTGTTAATGTTCATTACCCCCCAAAAAGCCTAAAATTATTCGATGCTCTTAGTTATGTATAGATAACCACAACTGGGGACTTTAATTGGGCTGCATAAAACATAACAAGTTGACATTTACAAAAAGTGCATTCATAGGATTTTATTATTTCCCAGTAATATCCAGGTAAATCAGTCAAAATATTACAACTAAAATAAAGTCCTAGATCTTAAGACATTTACAGAATAATGAGGAACTACATATAAATGGAGTTTTTTGGAATCTCAGAAGAATAAATCTGTATCAGGCAGTTATCATGGAACATTTCACGAAGAAGTTGCTCTGAATTGGGATTTGAAGGATGAGTAGGAATTAGTCAGAACTGGAAGAATATTACAGAAAGAGTGTGGATACAATTTAAGAAAGCTTTGGAGACCTGCAAATAGAGTTTATGCAGCACAGGGTGTGAGTGGAGTTGGGGGCAAGTGACAAGATGGCTCATTTAAACATTTAAGTAGAGTATTAATATTGTATAGTTTGTGCTCTCTAAAAGTAAAAAAAAAGAAAAAGAAGGAATTGTAAGAGAATGTAGAAAGTTCTGGGTTAAATGAAGTGGTTACTCTGGCTGTATTGCAGATGATGCAAAGAGAACTGGGAAGACCAGCTTTGGAGATTACTGTTACGATCTGAGTAAGGACAATGTAGACTTTGAATAAGGATATTGCCAGTTCAAATCAGTTGTACAGTGGATTCGACAAGTATAGGGAAATCAAATTGGTAGGAACTGGAGATAATCAAAAGCTGAAAATCACTCGACTTGCATATCCTATAAATTACCAAGTAATGTATTTATCTAGAATTAGCCTGGATCATTGAGAGCTCAATTTAATTGTGAATGATGCTTGCAACAAAATCCCCTGTGAACTGAATACTTTATTCAAAATGTGTGTACATAGCCCAGAATAAATTGTTGCTTCTCCGGAGGCAGTCTTCTGAATGAAGTTTCATATAAATTAAACATTTCATGTTGATGAGCGAAACACACTTCAAATTAAAACATGAAATAATATTAATTAAACAAAAGAAAGTTGTAAATTGATGTTGGCATACATCTTCACCTTCTTTATTTTTATGAAACTGCATAATTAATGTTCCTTTTAAAAATGAAAGATTAAATACGATGTTGTCATTAAAAAATATGTGCCAGCCTGCTGTTATTAGATAAAGAAGGTGATTATAAGGAACAAGCTGAGAATGACAGGAGGATGCTTACTGTGTCAAATTCATGTATTTTTTAAAATCAGCATCATGTGCCATTTAGAAAAAGATTTCTTATAACATACTCTTTTTAATCTTTCATTTAGTTCAATTTGAAAGATATTTTAAGGTAGCCAATCAGAAATAATAAATGCATTTATAAGTAGATGTAAACCTGGCACATATGCATAGGGAAATGATAACTTTCAGTCCACTGGACCCAATTTATTTGCATTATTACCTGTTTTCTACAACTTAAAGAATCTTAAAATAGTTCATGGGCAATAAAAGGCAATTTTTTCATCCTTTACACAGTCCTACACAATGTTTCTTGGCATAAGAAAAGATGACGATAGGGATAAAAAAATCTTAGAAACATGTCAAAGATTCCTCTTCATAACAGGCCCCTAAGCTTTCAACATGTCTCTTTTTCCTTGCTTAGTGGGCTGTAGTACATCTTAAGGCCAAATCTGAGTTTTAGCAGGAGCATAAACATTTATCATAGTGTTAATTTTGTCAAAAACTATACATTGAGAATTTAGTGTGTGTCAGTTGCTAGGCAACTGTTTATTGGTGCTATAACAGTAAAGAGATAATATTGTGCCTGCCTTCATGGAGCATACATTCTGTAAGAAAAGACAAACAAGTAGCAAAGCAATCAAATTCGTGTGATAACAGTAGGGTGATGGATCAATGAGGAAATAAAACAAAGGCAATTCTCACTTATCCATCAGATAATTGAGAATTTTGCTGGTCACCAAGATAAGCAGGTAAGAAGCATTCCAGAAAGAGAGGGTATGTGGTAGATAGGCTAGTATGTAACAGAGGACCCAGATTTAGAGGAATTCACAGAACTTCAGCATCTCACATCTCACTTAATGCTTCCTGGATCATGTTGCCAATTTTGCACATAAGGTAATATTAATTGAACAGAGTAAAAGGAAATTTGAAATGTCATTTACCCTTGTCTGAAATCTTCTTTCTTTTTAAAAATTGTTTAACAATTTCTAAATTACTGTGACTCTCTAATCTATCTTGAAATGATGGAACAAGTTAGAGAAAGTTAGCCAAACATTTAGAATTCAAGAAGAGTTAAATTCATTTTAGTTTTCCCATACTGGACTATCCTTATCATCATTGGATAGAATTCAAGTCTCTACTCTTCAATTCTTCCATAAATCTCTTAATTTATCTATCCCATGGCTGATCATTCCTTTTCTAAGTAAAGAGAGCTTCCTTTTCTTCTGGTGAGTTCTATCTTTCTGTGTTTTTTGGAAAGTAGCAACGCAGGAGAGAGTTTATTCACATAGTTCATAAAACAAAAAGAAAATAATCATTTCAGGTTAATGTGGCAGGGGGAGTAAATACAGACTCTACACTTTTAGCAATGAGAGTTGTATGAAATAAAACTCCACTTTTCACAGTAGAGAGCTGTGTATATTCAACTTCATATACTCTATTTGTATGACATTGTTAAGGCCATTTTTCTTGGAGTTTTCAAACTATTTTGATACACTTGTTTGTACATTTATTCAGGTTATAGCAGATTAGAAACTGAAGGTTATAAAACTCAGGTAAGTACTAAATGATTCAGCAGATATGATGGCACCATGGGAAAAAAGTGAAAACCAAACGTGACTATTGCAGCATATGGTGGTAATGAATGGCTGCAACAATGTCTTTAAATCAAGAAAAGGGTAATTACCTTAATACATTCAATTTAGAGAAAATACATAATGTATTTTGCATTTCTTAATTAAAAACTGTTAATTTAAAAATTAGGTATGTAATAATTAAGCTTTAGCTGTCTTTGTAATTATATTGGTGAAAGCTTCTAATTTTTGATCATGGTCAGTCATATGTGATATAATAAGACTCTTCCTTTTCATACTGTAAAAATGCTCAATACATTATAGAGCAAAATTATAGAATAGACTGCTTGGTTAAAGGATGAACAATCACTAGGAGAAACTAAGGACAGAAGACAATATTCTAGTTAAAAAAGCAAATAAAAAAGCAAATTGGGAGAAACATAGTGATGTCAAGCAATAGTAAGGTATTTTGCCCATCCTTCACACAGAATTAGCAAGGGTTTGTTGGTATGTTTTGAAAAAGATAGAAATAATGAGCTAGAAATTATAGCAGGAACTTTAGCTCTCCTGACAGGTAGCCACCACAGCAGCTCTCTTTGTAAGTATGCAGGAGATTGCTCTGTGCTGCAAAGGTGGAAATGTCTTGAAGAGGACAAAAGTAAATGTTTTGAGGTCCATGATGGTATGGACATCATGGGGAGTCTACGGTCCAAAACAGCGCTCAGCACAGGTTTTATTAAAGGCGGGCAATGAAACTGTAGGCTGTGATTATAACCAGACTACTTTTTAAATGTTTGATAAGTGTCATCGCATTTTCTGTTTATTAAAGCCAAAATTAATCTGTGTGAAAAGTGCTAGTCTGACATTTCAGATATTCCTACCAGAGCTAAGAAAAGGAAATATGCCCCCCAGCACTCCACCTTCTGGATGTTTTGACCTTGCTTTATTTTTCTTCATAGCCCTTTTCACTCCCTGAAAAAGTGGAATAAGTGAAATAATGTTTCCCCAAAATGTTCTCACCTAATCCTTAGAACCCATGAATATGTTATCTGACATGCCAAAAGGGATTTTGCAGATGTGATTAAGGACACAGAGATGGGGAGATTGTCTTGGATAATCCAGATAGGGCCAATCTAATTCCATGAATCTTTAAAAGTGTATAACCTTTCCTAGTAGCAGTCAGAGGGAGATGTGACTATGAAAAGATGATCAGAGAGGAAAAATATTGTTCATTTTAAAAATGGGGAAAGCAAGCCATGGACCAAGGAATGTGGGAAGATTCTAGAAGCAGGAAAAGACAAGGAAACAGACTCCTTGAACTTCCAGAGAGGAATACAGCACTGCCAACACCCAGATTTTGGCTTTATGAGTCCTGTATCAGACTTTCAACATAAAAACATGCATAAAATTGTGTTTTCAGTGACTAAACTGGTGGTAATTTGTTATAGCAGCAATAGGAAACTAATACATCCTTGTGATATGTTTGAAGCTGTTTTATCTACAGTATTTCACTTGAGTTTCAAAACTACTTCTTATTACATGTTTCACAAATGGAGAACTAGATATGCACATGCATTAAGAAACATGCCCATGTTCACATTATTTAATCAAGTCTAACAGTAAACTAATATTTCAAAAGCAACTTAAACATATAGGTTCCAGGTAAGCACAATATAATTTGATAAAGTTAAGAAAAAAAAAAAAAAGATTTCACACAAGGAAGACAGCTAGCACACTAGACAAAGATTCTTCACAGAATAGTAACAACTTGAGACTGTTTCTACGGTGCAGGGCTTGGCCGTGTCTTTACAAATCCAGACAGGGATGCAGTTGCTTCACTTAAAAGCATTCCAATCCTCAAGGGACAACTCACTTTCATAAATCTATTTGCTTATTTATCCATTCAATAGTGTTGCTGAGTGCTTGCTATTTGTTAGGTTTTGGTCTAGGTCCTAGGGATGCAACAGAGTGCAAAGCAAACAAACATTCTCATCCTGATGAAAAGTACATTTTATTAGGAGACATAGATAAACAAAATAAATAATAAAAATATGAACTATATTATACAGTGATTAGACATGTGGAGAAAAATATTACAGGGTATGGTGAGCATGTGGTATTTTATCTGGTTTTCTGAACAGTAGCCTCCAATCATTAGATATTTTATAAAATATTCAACCAAACACATGCTAAAACTGATTTAATTGTTAGAAAAAATAACACTAGAAATGTATTTCGTATTCTCATATTTTGCTAAACAATATATTTTAGGAGAGAGCATGTGGCATTTCTTCTATAAGGAGAATGTCCACAGAAGTCTTCACTGAGTGAGTTAAACTGGAACAAAAATTACAACAGTCATCATCTAAAGAAAGCAAGAGAGTAAGTTATAAAACTCTGAGGGAAAAGTATTCCAGACAGTGGAACAGAAAATACAAAGACTTGAGGTAGAATGAGGCTGGTGTATTTAGGAACCTGTAAGATTGTTGCTTTTTATAACACTTTTAATGAATTAATTATTTTTTATTTCAATAGCAAAAAGTTAGACTTTGATGAAGACTTTTCATTAGATAGTATGATGTTAGGGTAGTACTTTCCAATAAGTTTATCAAAATATTTAAATTTTCTGTTTGGATTTGAGATTGTTGTGTAATTACCAGTGTCTTAATCTGTTTGGGCTGCTGTAACAAAATGCCATAAACTAGGGGTTTTATAAATAACTTTGCAGTTCTGAAGGCTAAGGAGTCCAAGATCAGGCTGCCAATGGACTTGATGTTTTGTGAGGGCTCACTTTCTGATTCATAGATGGTGCCTTCTTTCTCTGTCCCCACATGGTGAAAAAGGGTGAGGGAGCTGTTTTTTATTTTTATTTTTTTTTAAATAAGGGCATTAATCTCATTTATGAAGCTCTACCCTCATACTCTTGTAACCTCCCAAAGTTACCAACTCCTTAAACCATTATATTGGGGATTAAAAATTCCACATCTGAATTTTGGGTGAGACATTTAGTCTATGGCACTGGATTTCCAACCGGCAGGTAAGAGCTCTCTCTATATTTGTTGGTATACTGGGATACTTGAACCCAAAGGAGTATCTCATTAAGTGACCTATTAACAGGCATTGCTATCTGTCTTAGGATTCCTTTATCATCAATAATGAAGAAACCTTTTAGGGTATGTACTGAGTATTCTAGATATGCCCACAAACCTTTGAGATCTGATATGTAAAATTGTCATTAATCCAAGTCTCTGTTTCAACAGCTAATGATCCAGGTCAAATGGGTATACTGTGAATTGATAGAACATGCCATCACTTTTAAAATTTATAAATCTAAATCATTAAATTCTATCACCAAAAGCAATAAAATTGTTTGAACACAGAATGTGGAATCAAGTGACTAAAGGGAAAAATTCCAGGGTTTTCCACAATAATCAGTTTACACGGTCTCTTTGAACTCTTTGTTTATCATAGCTTTTCCTTTGCAAACGGTGTTGGCTTCGAAATCTTGGCTTTGTTGATGTGTATAAAGTTGCCATGTACCAACAAGAGGATGCCTCATTGGGGTCAGAGAGATTTCTCTGAATTGTTGAGTAATTGAATGAAATAGAAATTATATATCTTGTAATGGAGGGTGTAACTTTTCAGTGACCATACATATTACTTTTGTCTGTGAAAATGGCTCTAAATTAATTGTATAGTTTTGGTTAGTATGGAATCACATCAAGGGTAGATGACATGTTAAGATATATTTCATCCTGGCCATGGTAAAGACAATGGCACTTTCCGTACTCTAAGCATGCATCCTATTTGTTCCCTCATTGTAAGAAAAATATTTATTGAGCATCTACAGGCATATCTCATTTTATTGCACTTCATTTTATTGCGCTTCCCAGATACTGTGCATTTTATAAGTTGAAGGTTTGTGGCAAGCCTGTGTCAAATATGTCGATTGGTGCCATTTTTCTAATGTCATGGGCTCACTTCATGTCTTTGTGCCACATTTTTGGTAGTTCTCCCAGTATTCAAATTTTTAAATTGCTATTACAAATGTGATATTGATCAGTGATCAGTAATCTTTGGTATTACTATTGTAATTATTTTAGGGCATCACAAACTGCACTCTGTAAGTTGGCAAACTTTATTGATAAATGTTGTGTGTGTTCTGACTTCTACATTCTCTGGCCATTTCCCCATATTGTTTTCTCTTTTTAGACATCCACTTTCCGTGAGACACAGTAATACCATAGGATCAATTAATAACCATACAATGGCTTCTAAGAGTTCAAGTGAAGAGAAGAGTTGTATATATCTCACTTTAAATCAAAAACTAGAAATTATTAAGCTTAGTAAGGAAGGCATGCCAAAAGCCAGGATAGGCCAAAAGCTAGGCTTCTTGAAACAAATAATCAAGCTGTGAATTCAAAGCAAATATTCTTGAAGGAAATTAAAAGTGCTACTCAAGTGAACACATGAATGAAAAGAAAGCAAAGCAGTCTTATTGCTGATTGGAGAAAGTTAGAGTGGTCTGGATCAAAGATCAAACCAGTTACCACATTTCTTTAAAAAAAAGCCTAATCCAGAGCAAGGCCCTATTTCTCTTCAATTCTATAAAGGCTGAGAGGGGTAAGGAAGCTGTAGAAGAAACATTTGGAATTAGCAGAGGTTGGTTCATGAGGTTTAAAAAGAGAAGTCATCTCCATAACATAAAAGGTCAAGGTGAAGAAGTAAGTTATCCAGATTTAGCAAAGAAAATTGATGAAGGTGATACACTAAACAATAGATTTTCAATGTAGATGAAGCAGTCTCTTATTGGAAGAAGATGCCATCTAGGACTTTTATAGCAAGAGAGAAGTCAGTATCTAGTTTCAAATGTTCAAGGACAGGGTCATTCCCTTGTTAACACATTTATAGCTGGAGATTGCAAATTTTTTGTGTGAAAAATCAGACCTTGGTGATGACCTTGAATAGTAGGATATACATACTCCCACAAGCTTGGCATTCCAATAATGGAACACTAGGCATAAATGGGTTAAGGAGTAATGCAGTTATTGACTTTAAGTTGAAGCCAATACCCACTTGCCTTTCTGAAAATTCTGAGCCACCTAAGAATTATGTTAAATCTACTCTGCCTGTGTTCCATAAATAAAACAAAGCTTAGATGACAGAACATATGTTTACATCATGGTTTACTGAATATTTTAAGCCCACTGTTGAGAGCTAATACTCAGAAAAGATTCCTTTCAAAATAGTACTGTTCATTGACAATGCACCTGGTCACTGATAACTGTGATGGAGAACAAGGGGATCAATGTTTTCCTGTCTGCCAACAAAATACTCATTCAGCATCCCAGAGATCAAAGAATAATTTCATCTTTCAAGTCTTATTACTTAAGAAAAACATTTTGTAAGGCTATAGCTGCCATAGATAGTGATTCATTCAGCAACCCATGGATCAAGAAGTAATTTCATCTTTCAAGTCTTATTTAAGAAAAACATTTTGTAAGGCTATAGCTGCCATAGATAATGATTCCTATGATGGATCTGAGCAAAGCAAATTGAAAACCTTTTGGAAAGAATTCATCATTCTAGATCCCATTAAGAACATTCATGATTCATGGGAGGAGGTCATTATACTGACATTAGCAGGAGTTTGTAAGAAGTTAATTCCAGTCCACATAAATGACTTTGAGGGATTCAAGATGTCAATAGAAGTAACTACAGAGGTGGTCGAAATAACAAGAAATCTAGTATTAGAAGTGGAGCTTGAAGTTGTGACTGATTTACTGCAATCTCATGATAAAACTTGAAGGAATGAGGAGTTACTTCTTATTGCTGAGCAAATAAAGTGGTTCTGAGATGGAATCTATTCCTAGGGAAGATGCTGTGAACATTGTTGAAATGAAAACAAAGCATTTAGAATATTAGAGTTAGTTGAGAATGCAGCAGCAGGTTTGAAAGGACTGAGTCCAGTTTTGAAAGAAGTTTTACTGCGGGTCAAATGCTATCAAACAACATTGCATGCTACAAAGAAATCATTTGTGAGAGGAAAAATTCATTGATGAGGCAAACTTTATCACTCTTTTATTTTTACAAATCTCCACAGCCATCCAATCTTCAACAACCACTACCCTGATCAGTCAGCAGGCATAAATATTGAGACGAGACCCTCTACCACCAACAAGATTATGACTTGCTGAAGGCTCAGATGATTGTTAGCATTTTTTTAGCCACAAAGTGTTTTTTAAAAGTAGGTATTCTTTTTAAATATAATACTACTTCACACTGAATATGCTATAGTATAGTGTAAACATAGCTTGTATATGCACTGGGAAACCAAAAAATTCCCGTGATTTGCTTTATTGTATTCGTCTGGAACTGAACCCACAATATCTTGGAGGTGTACTTGTATTTAATCCTAGGCATTCTTTAATGGATTAAAGATATGACAATGAAGAAAAGCAGACAGCAAAACCTGACTTCATGAAACTTCCATTCTACTGGGAGAAAAAAAAGACATACAGTGTCAATATTTTTTAAAATAAATTTTTGCTTTTCAAATAAATTATTTTAATTCATGTTGTTTGTTGAATTCTACTTTTGTGCCTTGGATGGTACTAGGCAGAAAAAATATATCCAAGGCTTTTCTGTGTGATTCTCTTTTATGGTTGGTATAATGAAAATCTTTCTTACAACAAAGTAGAATCCAGTTGATGGTGTTTTGGTGGGTTTTTTACACTCCATTTGTTTATGTTACTGATTTAGTTATGTTGATAACACAGATGCATCCATGCTTATGTGACCCTACAATTTCTCAGTTGCTCATTTACTATTTCAAGAGTATTATTATTTATAAACATGTCTACTCTCATCTACTGCACTGAAAAGTAAAAAATAATAATAATAATAAAAAGATTTAAGTCATTTTAGAAACTTCAAAAACAGTGGTACATATTCTCTCATCATGTTCTCTGCCTAATTTCTTTGTCCTCAGAGATTTAGTGGCTGCCTTTCTTATTTGACCTCTGAACACCCCTACCTTCCCTCTTTTTCTCAAAGCCAAAAATTGTATATGACATTTCAATATTTTGTCAAAGTTTAACGTTAGCTTGATGGTTGTGAGGGTTATAGGAATATTCCCTCATTTGGTAAATCTATATTCATGTGTATATTCATGTTAACATCTCTTCTTCCATTATAAAGATAAAAGAAAGAAGAAATAATCCTCAATATAAAAGTCTTATGTCTTTCCACTAATGATTTTATGGGAAATTGATTTTTAAATATGTACAACTTCTCTAAATTAGTGTTTTTAACAAAATTTCCCGTCTTGAATTTTTAAAATCTGCATTTTGTTAAAATAGACTTTAAAAATGTCTAGTTACTTGTTATAATAAACTTCACATGAACTATATATAGTCACCAAATTGCTTCAGAAGGTTTAAAAATTGCAAATAGATGTTCAATATCAGAAGGCAAATTAACCTTTTGTAGAGTCTAAAATAAAGGTCTTAAAAATGTAAGCAGTGAGAACTATTTGGTCACGGCACAGATGTTCTGATTATTACAGGAATTGTGTCCTTAATTAAATTTGTACTCTAGTGCCAATTCAAAAAGTATGTTTCTCATACAAAAACCCAATTATCCAGCCAAAAGGATGTTCATGCTTCAATGAGTTGAAAGTCAAAAAGAAAAATGGTATACTATTAATGAAAGGTTTTTAATTCAAAACTGTTCTTACCTTACAATATTGGAGAAAATTTTCTGTGATTGCCAAAATTGAAATGTACAGATAACCACAATAAATGGGGGAGAGGGCTATAGATTCTTTATATTATTTGAAATTAGTAACTTAGAAGTATATGACACTGATGTTTTTAGTAGATGATAAAAATATCTCTAGGGAGACAGAGTTTATTCTGCTGCAATAAAATGCTGTTCAAAACCATGTGGAAATTAACTTAAAATTTTAAATCAACTTCTGAATATGTTTACATTTTGTATATTTTCTTCTGTGTGTCAATATCTACTTATTATATAAGGCATGCTGTTTTACCTTCTTGAATTTGTATTTTGGTAATAGAAATTCTTCTCACTTGCATTTGAATCATTATGCTTTCCGTTCAAGTAACCTAAGCCTTTTAGAAAAGATCATGTAAATTGAAAAGCAAATAATATTTGTATTGCTTTGATAAAGAATTAATACTGTGAAAAGTAAATATAAAGATTATAATATTTATTTAATGTAATGTGAATGAAGAAGCTGAGGATAGTGTCCATTATGCAGTTATCAATGATGTCCATCAAACTTACACAGCACAGCTCCGTATGCTCTTATGCCCAACATGTGCCAAATGAAAACTTAAATTTTAAAACACTAAGCTCAAATCCTTCCTTAGACTGTTTACTAAAGACTGTGAAAATTCAAATTGTTTTGAAGCCTTGAATTTTATTAAAAATATTATAATTTCGTAATGGCAGAATATTGGGCCCTTTGGTTTAGATGTTTCCATGTGAGATTTTCTAGGAAAGTAAAATAAAAAATAAAGAAAAATAAAACAAGTATCTTGCAAAAAGCAGTTATTTCAAAGTAAAATAAAAATATTTAAAAAGCAGCAATTTCAGTTTCATTTTAAATATTTTGACAAAATCATTATCTGTGTTGGTAAACCCAGTTTTGCTAGATTTGTTCTTTGCTGTCTTTGCTCTTTTTAGGACTTTATAATAGGATGATCAGTCTCTAATCAGACTTGTACCCATTCATGACAAAACAAACTCTGCAACTTTTTTGAGCCAGTATACTGTTTCTTTGTGTTCCAGTTCATATACATAATTAATAATACATATTGATATATTGAGTTTCCCACAGACATGTGTTTGAAGAACTTCAATGAAGACCATCCTGAGATAAAACATTTCCTCAGGGCAATGCAGGAATAAGTCTAATTTCTCTAAAACTGACTAGTAACATTCACATAGAAATTAAAAAAGAGATAAATCTTAGAAATATAACCCAAGTTGTGGAATCTAACTGTTGGAATCAAACTCAAGTGATTCCAAGAGAGTACCTCAAGGTGACTCAGTAGGAATGCTATCGTTTGCACTAATCACCACTCCCCCGACCCCAGTTCTATTATCTGCTGCCCTGAAACTAACATCAAATTTATTGTAATTAAAAAAATGTTCTCTAGTACTTTGAAAATAGAGTAGGGAAAAATTAAAATGAGAAAAGTTAATTCTAAGTCCCTAAAATATTGGTAATCACAATAGTAATTCTATCCATATGAGAAGAAATAAGAGTGAGAGAGTAAAAGACTAGGTATTGCTGCTGACTCAGTTTCTTCAGTACCTTTCTGTGTGTTGAAAATGAGGTTTCTAAATTTGTATATGGGTTATTTCTTGATGTTGTATTAGTTAGGCTAGTTTTGTTGACCAGAGAGATTCACAGGCCAGTGACTAGTGGTTATATGACTCAATCCCATGTGTAAGTGAGCTATTCAATGCAATGGGAGGCTGGCATCCTCAGTTGGCCTCAATTCTCTGACCACTGATTTTCTATTCTCTGCTTAAACAGCATTCATTAATTCTCTTGGATTTTGGAAATTTTCTGTTTTATTGGATTGCTTTATTTTTATTTTTTTTTTCTTTTTGAGATGGAGTCTTACTCTTTCTCCCAGGCTGGAGTGCAATGGCGCGATCTCTGCTCACTGCAACCTCTGCCTCCCAGGCTCAAGCGATTCTCTCACTGCAGCCTCCCAAGTAGTTGGGATTACAGGCACCCGCCAGCATGCCCAGCTAATTTTTGTGTTTTTCTGTAGAGACAAGGTTTCACCACATTGGTCAGGCTGGTCTCGAACTCCTGACCTCAGGTGATCCACCGGCCTCGGCTTCCCAAAGTTCTGGGATTACAGACGTGAGCCACAGCTCCTGGCTTTGCTGCCTTTCTTAGATTTAAAGCCCTTGAAAAGGAGTTCAATGGGCTTTCAGAATTTTAGGAAATATTGTTGACTTTTAGATGCTTGCTGTTGTCATGGGAATAAGGAAGGCAATGTCTCAAGTTTACTTTAAAGGTGTAAATTTACATAGATAAAATCCTGTCAACTTTACTCACCAATCTCTCATTTAGTATCAACTTCAATAAGCACAGGATTATTATACAAGACAAGAAAGTCAGCCTGAAATGTAGCCGCCTTCTCCACCACCTGGCCTGACATTTAGAGATGTGTGTTCTCCGTAGGTCTCATTTAAATATGTCTTTCCTTCTTGTCTCTTAGCAAATTATAAGATGATTATTAGTCTGTTAATGCTGGGAAATTTCACAGATAGTTCTAGACTATTTCTAGACATATATGTATTCTCTAACATCCAGGTTATCGTGTCTTTATTCCTCAAATCAAATTGGAAAAATTCACATATGTGACCAAAAGAAATATTTTATCTATGAATATCCCTATCCATGGATATTAAAATACAGCATATGAGGGAAGAAGAACAAGGAAAGCAGGTATCTATGTTAGAATAAAAAAGAAGTTCAGGAAGGGTAGCTGGGAGTGGAGTATAAGGAGGAGACGGTTAATGGGTACAAAAATACAGTTAGAAGGAATAAGATCTAGTCATGTTCAGTGGCACATGACTGTTTTCTAGGCATTAGAAGACTGCTTAGCTCTCTTGAATTGGTTGGTACATACCATATTATACTTCAATTTTGTTTGGGTGTTCCTCATTTTAAATGTACTTCAGTCTTTCGTTACTGTTACTATCACACTTGGTGTTCACTAGATACCCATATATGTAAGTGGAAAATGATTCATTGGCAAAAATTGTTACGTATTCATCAAAATTCACACTCTTCTCTTCTCTTTGGACATATAATGAGTCATACTTGCTATTAGTTGTGGCCATATGACAGGCCTCTAGCTAAAGAACTGTGAGTAGAAGAAATGTGTGCACTTTCTGCTCAAGCCTTTTAAGAAAAGACTGTGCCTTCTCTTGCCTCTCTTGCCTCTTCACTTGCTAAATGCAAATAACGATGGGACCCTAAGGGATAGCAGGACACCTAAATGGAAGGAACCTGGATCCTTGAACCCCTGAGAAAAAAGAAGCTAATGCTGTTTAGGAACATTTCTTTGGATAGTTGAGGTGAGTGAAAATTAAACTTTTATCATGATTAGCTCACAATAAATTCTGAGGTTGATTTGTTACAGCAGTTTTTTCTAATACAGAAATATTAACTTGGACAATTTTATTGACTGGACATTTTTACTGATAATAAAGTAAAAGAGTAAAGCCACCAAATATGTGATATAATATTATTGTTGCACCCATTTTAAAAAGCCATATACAGGAGATTTCTGAATTGGTTCGATTGCTAAAGAAAAAAATGTAATCTCTTAGTACCGGGTAGAATTCTTGAGCAGATATTTTTTAATTTGGTGAAAGTTTCAGTTGTCCTCAGGCCCTGCTTTCTAACCCAATCCTTAGTATTGATTATACTTGTCCCTGTAGACCTATTCTTGACATGACCCATCTGTACCTGCAAGTCTGTTTTTGACTTCTGACCTTCCATGAATCAGGCACTTTTCTTCTGAAAAGTAACTACAGATTTGTACTTCTTTAGGTTTCAGCCTGCTTTGTATAATATGGTAGATGCTGCTTTTGCTGCCCTTTAATATTTCTTAGTCTTTGGTCTCATAAATATCCTGCATGCACTTATATTTTCTCTTCTCTGAGTGATGTATCTTTGCTATTTATATTCAATGACACATTCTAAGGGTGATCCTGATTTTGGTTAAGCTAGCATTTATTACTCAGAACTGTCATTGCATGATGTAGGTCATGGTTTCTCTAGGCTTCATGTGGTCTTGATGTTCACTCACTTTACGCATAGAATCAAGACTATGTCAGATAGCTTCTTACAAATTTAAAGCTAAGAGCCTCGTTTCCTGTCTGTGGTCTGGTGATGGTAGCTCTGAGTGTACCTACAGAGTGGATGCAATTGACATACCTCAGAACAGTTAATGACAGACTTTTTAGTTGCCTGGCCCACCCACTTATCCAGTTTCTGTTCAATGTTGAATCATGGTGCAAGTGTCAGAGAGTAACAAAATAGACAAGATTGGAATGTAGGTGACTTGGTCCAATTCAGGCCAACTACTTACTAGTTATATTATTGAGATTTTATTATCTCAGCTAAAATTTAGAAATACAAATATTTTCTTACAGGGTTGCTACAAGAATCAAATAAAATTAGGCTAAATGCATGAGGATGATATATAAGACATTCACAAAATAAAAGTGGAAGTTCAGACTCTTATCTGGTATTTTGTGAATCTTTATTCTCTCTTTATGTAATCAAGCAATTATTCTCACTTTCCTTTTTGCATATATATTACAAATCAACAAAAACATAAAATAAAGGGCATAGGTCAGATGAGGAATTCATTGAGATGAATCCTTAGGGTCCTGTGAATTCCAGCAGTAGAAATACAATCCCTGAAGAGTACTGACTGGCCTCAGACGCATCTATATGCCTGTTTCATAGCCTCTTCATCTACGGAATATTGTGTTGCAGGGATAATATTGTAATTGAGCAGTGATGCCTTCTTTCTTAGGATATAAGCTGAGACATTTTAGGGGATGACTACCACAACCAAGAGGATAGGCAGCTGCTATTAACTCCATCTGGCAGAAGCCATGAATAAATTACATACCATAAAACCTTTTTGTGAACTGAATTTTCCAAAGATCTTGCTTCACTTTATGCTCCATTTCTTTTAGATGCTTCTTTTTCTTACTTTTTTCTCCTGCCTTAGCAATGCTGAGAGTTTTTGCCTATGATTCATTTGATTAAAAAAAAAATAACACATGGATAAGCTCTTTAGATGAGGCAAAAGTGAAACATCCTATTTTCCTCAAATAGCAATTGAATTATTATACTACTTTGTGTTCTAAGAAAGCACATAGTTTAACATTTTGCAATAATTATCCGATGTGAGCCCATAGCATGGTTCTTGACAGAAAACTTCTAATATTATGAGAAAATGAATGATACACAGTATTAGTTCTGATTTATTACTTGTATTTTTCTATACACACAAAAGGGAAGATAAAGAAAATTTCCACATAATTTGAGTTTTTCTTTAGATAAAAGTCTATCTTTCTGATATGTAGATACATTTATACAGATTTCCATTGATAAAGATGCCTAGTCTCTGGAGAATAGAATAAATATTCATATAGCAGGTTTAGTGTGGCTGAGGTTAAGATATTCTCCAAAAACTAGTAGTGAAAAATTGACCTGGTTTATTTGCAGCAGATAAATATTTTTCTAAATCTTAATTTTAAAATACATATGAAAATCCATTGAGAAAATTAAACTGGTAGATATTTTAGTTGTAGCCAGATTTTAAAAAGTATTTGTCTGTAGAAGGAGGTTGTTTTTATTGTGTCATTTTTGGAA
The DNA here is from genome assembly GCF_003255815.1 of Theropithecus gelada. Classification (NCBI taxonomy): domain Eukaryota; kingdom Metazoa; phylum Chordata; class Mammalia; order Primates; family Cercopithecidae; genus Theropithecus; species Theropithecus gelada. The sequence continues at coordinate 95,292,537 of NC_037672.1, read as the reverse complement.
GAAATGTTTAAGATTGTTTTATTTTCTAAATTTAGTTGTAGAGATAGTACAATGGATTTCCTATTTGTTTTTGAATTTTATTATCTTTTGTTTATAATTTCAACTTTTATTTAGATTCAGGTGTTACATGTGCAGGTTTGTTACCAGGTATATTGTGTGAAGTATGACTGACACCATTACCCGGGTAATGAGCTCAGTACTCAATAGTTAGTTTTTCACCTCTTTCTCTGATCCTGCCCTACCCCCTCTAATAGTCACCAGTGTCTACTGTTGCCATCTTTATGTTCATAAGTAGCGCTTAGCTACCACTTATAACTGAGAACATGTTGTATTTGGTTTTCTGATCCTGCATTAATTCACTTAGGATAATGGCCTCTAGCTACATTCATGCTGTTGCAAAGGACATGATTTTGTTAACTTTTTATGTCTGCATAGTATGCCATGGTGTATATGTACCATATTTTCTTTATCCAATCCACCACTGATGGGCAACTAGGTTGATTCTATGTCTTTGCTATTAGGAACAGTGCTGTGATAAACATAAGAGTGTATATGTTTTTTTGATAGAACAATTTGTTTTCTTTTAGGGATATACCCAGTAATGTAACTGTTGGGTCAAATGTTACTTTTGTTTTAAGTTCTTTGAAAACTATCCAAACTGCTTTCCACAGTGGCTGAACTAATTTACATTCTCTCCAACACTGTATAAGTGTTCCATTTTCTTTGTGACCTCACCAACATCTGTTGTTTTTGAGTTTTTAATATAATAAAACTCATTCTGACCGGTGTGAGATGATAACCTCATTGTGGTCTCAATTTCTATTTAATGATTAGTGATGTTGAGCATATTTTCATATGGCTGTTGGCTGCTTGTATGTCTTCTTTTGAGAAATATCTGTTCATGTCTTTTGCCCATTTTTAATAGGGTTATTTGTTTTTTGCTTCTTCCATTCTTTAAGTTCCCTATGGATTCTGGATATTAGACCTTTGTCAGATGCATAGTTTGCAAATATCTTCTCCCATTTTGTAGGCTGTATGTTTACTTTGTTGATAGTTTATTTTGCTGTATAGAAGCTCTTTAGTTTAGGTCCCATTTGTCAATTTTTGTTTTTCTTGAAATTGCTTTTGAAGATTTAGTCATACATTCTTTCCCAAGATCTGATGTCTATAATGGGATTTCCTAGGTTTTCTTCTAGGATTCTTATAATTTGAAGTGTTACATTTAAATTCTTAATCCATTTTGAGTTAGTTTTTTGTATATGGTGAAAGATAGAGGTCCAGTTTCAATCTTTTTCATATGGCCTGCCAGCTATTCCAGCACCAGTTATTGGATAGAGAGTCATGTCTCCATTGCTTCTTTTTTACAGCTTTGTCAAAGTTCATATGGTGGTAGGTCAGTGCTTTTATTTCTGGGTTCTTTATTCTTTTCCATTGGTCTATGTGTCTGTTTTTGTAGCACTACCATGCCGTTTTGGTTACTGTTGCTTTTTAGTATAATTTGAAGTCAGGTAGTGTGATGCCTCTAGCTTTGTTTTTTGTTGTTGTTGTTTGTTTGTTTGTTTGTTTGTTTATAAAAACTTTGACTATTTGGGCTCCATTTTTGGTTCCATGTGAATTTTATAGTAGCTTTTTAAAAATAATTCTGTGAAGAATGACTTTGGTACTTTGATAGGAATAGAGTTGAATCTATAAATTACTTTGGGCAGTGTAGTCTTTTTGTATAGTGTCTCACAGGTGCTCTCTGGAGTTGTGATACCTGGATGTTTACCTTTCTTACAACATTTGTCTGTGAGTAATACCAATAATTGATAGGTTTGGTCACTTTACATAATCCCATATATATTGAAGACTTTTCATTTTTAAAAATTCTATTTTTTTTATTATTGTCTGACTGAGTTACTTTGAATGACCAGTTATTAAGCTCTGAAATTCTTTCTTCTGCTTGGTCCAGTCTATTGATTAAGTTTTCAGTTATATTTTGAAATTTCTTAATGCAGTTTTTCAATGCCAGAAGCTACAAGTGATTTCTTTTCCAGATCTTTATCCCTTCCTTCATTTCCTGTATTGCTTTAGAATTTTCTTTGTCTTGATTATCAACCTTGTCCTGGAACTCATTGAGTTCAGTGCAACCCATGCTTTGAATTCTTTATCTCTTCTGAGTTCCCATTTTTGTTATAGACTGTTCTAAGTGAGCTAGTGTGACCCTTTGGTGGTGTCACTACATTCCGACTTTTCATGGTGCCAGAATTCTTCTGCTGGTTTCTTCTTATCTGGAGAAGCTTGTACTTGTAATTTTTGTAACTATTTTTGTGCAGGTAGGACTTTTTTTTCCCTCTTTCTTCCTTTCCTGTAACATTATTGTCTTTTTTCTGATTTCCCTTTCCCTTCCCCTCCCCACCTCCCTAGGGGATATGACTATAGAGAATGCTGGGTAGGGCCTTTTGACTTTGCTTCTATAGCCCTACACATTTCTGTTGGCAGGTTTTATGTTGAGCTGTACAGTTCAGTGGTGCTTATGGGTAAGAGACAGCTTTGGCCAATGCTTCTAGGTAATTGCTTAATCTTTTTTTGCTGAGAGGAGCTCTTTGTTGCCCAAGGAAATGGGCTGGTTCATGGAGTGCACAGTCATTTAAGTTCTCTCCTCAGTCCCAGGATGTGGGAGTCAAGATGGACAGGGCTAGACCAGGCAGGTCCACCTGCATGTCTCCCATGGCAGCCAAAAACACCAGTGTCAAGGAAGAATCCAGTGAGTGGCCACTATGTGCCCAGCGGTGTGGACCTCAGCCCTGAGTTCTCTGCTTGGGGATTGGAGAGCAGCAAAAACTCCTAATCCAGGAGAGTGAGTGTTCCAAGTGTCTAGAGATCTGCCTGAGCACGGGATGGAGAAGGCCACTCCGTACCAAGATCTCTGCATAGGTGGGATGGGGTGACTCAGGCTGCCGAACCAGGCCAGAAGATGCTTTGAATGCCTGGAGATTTGCCTGGGCATGAAGCAGAGTGGGCCCCCCTGCATCCTGATCTCTTCATAGGAAGGTTGGGGCACCTGAGGCTTCCAAGCCAGGAAAGAAGGTGGTTTGAAGGCCTGGAGATCTGCCTGGGTGTGGAGCAGGGAAGTCCTTGCTTCACCATGATCTATGCACACAAAGGGTGGGGCAGTTCAGTCTGCTGATCCAGGTGAGTGAGTGCTTTGAATGCCTGGAGATCTGCCTGAATGTGAAGTACAGAGGGGCCCCCTGAATAGGATTTCTGCACAGAAAGGGTGTGACAACCCAGGCTGCTGGTTCGTGTGAGTGGGTGCTCCAAATACCTGGAGATTTGCCTATATTTGGAGTGAAGAGTAACCCACTGTGCCACTGCTATGTATAGGAAGGGTGGGGTGGGTCTGGCTGCTGAATCAGGTGAGGAGGTATTCTGAATACCTGAAGATCTACTTGGACATGGAGCAGAGAGGACCCCACTGCACTATGATCTCAGAGGAGCTGGCTAGGGCACACAGCAATGACACTTGTAGACCAGTTCTAGGTTGCCAGACTGGCCCTGAATGCAAGTCTCATCATCCAGGAGAAACAGCAGCTGTAACAGCTCTCCTCCTGCCCCAGGAATTCCAGGACCTACTGCTGAGGTGTTTTCAGTTTTGGCTGTTGAGACCACTACCCTCACTCCAGCGCAGGGATTCCAATCTCTGGCCCAAGGCTAAAATACCTGCATAGCCATGCCTCCAGTTTGCCAAAGAATGGTTGACTTTATATGTCCCTGGATTAAAATTGGCATCTTGCCCTAAATCCCTAGTCTGAGAACATGTTTGCAGCTTTTCCCCTTGTCTTTTCCTCATGGTGTCTCCAATCCTATCCCCATGTTAGCTCCAGTGCTTGTAGGAAAACAAACTGCTTTCCCTTGGCCTGGGTTGCTCAGGTCTCCAGTGGAAAGGTGAGTCACAAAGGGAGGGTCTCTGCCACTCTCACATACTGAGGCTTCATTCACTTTTACCAGCTGGTTGTCATCATGGGAGCTGTTTTCCTGCATCCTCCCTGGGATCTGGGGTCTTCTTCACGATTCTGGTGGATTCCTGTTTTCCTCCTCGAATTAAACCCCACAGAGTTTATCTTTATGTATTGTCTTGCTATTACCAAATGGTTGAGGCATGTTAAAATCCTCTAATCTACCATCTTGGAAAAAATTGAAATCTTCTTTGAAATATTTATTTAATACCATAAGAGAACCTGTACTATCACTTTACTGAAAAATAAATGATCATATTATGGTTAAGTGTTTAGAGACAGCAATGCAAGTTTCAGAAGAGTTTATAGAGACTGCACACTGAGAAACTTAATCAAGATTACCTGGTGGCTTGCAATTAAGAATTAGGGCCAATGTAAATACTTGTCATATTTTGAGATGTAAAGCCAACATAAAATGATATTAATGTAATTATCTGTGATAGTTCTTTACTCAAGTAAATAAATAACATTTTTTCACTTTCACTACATTGGTTTACTTTTATTACTTTCTATTTATGGCTAATGATATTGGTATTCTATTTTTGTATTAATTTGAGAATTCCTTTTTTAAAACTAAATTTATTCTAGATAAATAAGTAATTTTATTCAAAACATATTTTAAAGGTTCTTGGATATGAAAAACTCCTAAAATGTATACATTATTAAAAAGTATAGGAAAATGTGATTCTCATAATCTTTACCTGTTACTTCTCTAAACAACCTGAGTCTTTTTTGTGACCTTTTGCAACATTCAACAATTCTTATGGACAATAGTTATAATTTTGTCCATTCAATATTTTATTTGTTCCAAGTTGAACTAATTTCATCTTGTTTTCCATCATGAAAATATTGTAGTTTTTTTCTTTTCTGTAGTTCAATGAGTGGGAGGGAGTGGGACCCATCAGGTTTTCCTTTCCCATAATTTGGCAAGCAGGAGGGAGTGGCACTCAGAGGCTTTTTTGCCCCTGCAGTTTGGCAAACAGGAGGGTTACAGCTCTTTCATTCCCACTGCCCACAGCTTGGTGAGTTCCAGGTTTTTGTCCCATGACCAAGAGGAATAAGGCATGCAGACAGGGGAGAGTGAGTAAGGCAGAGAAGAATGCTATTGAGTAACATAAGAAAAGCTCTCAGCTGCAAGAGGGGATCCTGAAAACAGGTAGCTATCTGTGAGGCTGAGTCCAGGGTTTTTATGGGCTTAGAATGGGGGAATATATGGTGATTAGTCCATGGGTAGTCTTGAAAAAGGAACCATCTGATTGGTTAAAAGGCATCATCCAGAAGGAAACAATGGAGAGAGAGAGAGTAAGACAGGGTTTGTGACAGACTGCCATGGTTACTTCTTGAGAGGGTCATTACAGCAGTCGCTACTGTTACTGCTTGAGACTGTCATTACAACAGTTACTACTGTTACTGCTTGAGACCATCATTACAGCAGTTACTACTGTTACTGCGTGAGACCCTCATTACAAGACTGAACGAAGGAATGAACATAGAAAATGATAACAAAAAACAAAAGAAACTGTTTTAAAGGAAAAGTCCAGGGGAAGAAGAGAGCTCCTTGCTTCTAGTGAGCGAAGGCAGCCCCTGAGCTTCCACAGCTCTTCGTATTTATTGGGACCAAGAGCTAGGAGGAGGAGGTAACAATTAGTCAGTTGCTTAATTGATCACAGGTTCATATTATTACTAATAGGCCGAAGCCTATTAGTAATAATGATGTACCTAATCATAAACATTGCATAAACAATGCCCTCAGCATTCCTTCTGGGTGGCAGATGTAATTTGTCAGTTTGCCAACATTCTGTGTTTATGAGAACAGTTTGCTGTTTACTCACATAGCCTCCAGTGGTATACTGAGTTGATTACGACCCTCAATCTTTCAGCCTCCAACAAGGGATAGAAGTTTTCACTCTGGTGTTGCACTCTATCTGGAAATAGCAGCTCGGTTTTCAGGTTTTAAACTGTTTTTGGCTTGAAGGTCAGGTTTCATCAGGTCTGTGCCTGTCTACCTAGGAATTCAGGTTTTAAACTGTCTTTGGCTTGAAGGTCAGGTTTCATCAGGTCTGTCCCTGTCTACCTAGGAATTTGTCTGTCTCCTGTTGCTATCAGTAACTGCTACTTCATATTACATACACTGAACCATGTTACCTATTACTGGATTGTGGCAAAATGTAAAAAACCATTTCTACCACTTGTTTATGTTAGTAAAACATATTTATAAGAGAAGCTGAGTACCATTAATTACCTTTACCAGGTTGCAGAATACCAGGAAGATAATCTTAAGATTATCATGCAATATATATCTTTTTTTTTTTTTTTTTAGCAGGATTGAATTTATTTAAACCAGCAAGTTTAGTATACATACATCTAAACTCCAGTTGGAGTTTTGGTACTAAAAATATACTCAAGGAAACGTAATTGCCACTGTGGAAATCTGACATGTCTACCCCAGAAAGGAAGGTTACCATTTTACTAGAAAATTTAACCTTAAAAAGTAGTAGATTATCTTTGTGACAATTGTTTAGACAATTACCAAGTTTTGTTTTAACAGCCCTGTACTTGAACCAAGAAGATCAAATTCAAACTGCTCCCTAACTATATAACCTTAACTGAGACAAATAAACCATTTAACCCTCATTTAATTCTACAGTAAAATGAGAGTACTAAGATTTCAATTGGATAATTTATGTGAGGGTGCCAGATGAAAAGAATGAATTCAAACTCTTAATTTTTACTCTTAAACCTCTGCTTTTAACTTCTGTAACATAATGATTGAGGAAATGTTTGTCAATAACTATTTTATGTTACTAATAATAATACTTTGCATAGAAGATAAGTTTATAAGTTTAAAAGCACTCAAACAACCATAGAACCTTTTAGCCTCTTGATCCTCCCAGTTTTACAAGGCTGCCACCACACTATTGGTTTTATGTGATTTGCTATTCAAACTGAGTCTTGTATCTATCCCCTTAAAACCAGCTTAACCAACATTCTCAATTGTACTTCTTTATTTCTTCTTTGCATATGTCTCTCAAAACCTCACTGTTATAGTTATCATAACTAAATATTTACTTTCTTTGCTCTTGCTCCAGGGCTGCCAAGATTTGCTAAGAAAAAAAAACATAAGTGTATTCATTTTATAATCTGGCTTGCCCACTTTGCCACTTTATTAGCTTCATTGTAGTTGTGAAGATTAAATTATTTTTTAAAATGTAAGCTTGTATACATCATTTCTTGCTGTGCCTGATATTGTAGACACTAAATAAATTATTATTGTTATTCTTTAGTCATAGAATATCTCATTGGAATAAGGGATGAAGTAACAGTTTTGCCCAAACAATTTTTCTCTGGCAATTATTCTAGACCCTATGAGGGACTTTGTACTGGATGGTCAATGGAAACTCATACAGGAATCAATGCTGGTGAGTCACCAAACAATTAAATTCAGAATCATGGTGGGAAAGGAAGTCCAAGGAATATATAATACCATTATTCAGCTTTGTAAATGAAACTCTGACTGACAAAACACAGTAGTTAGACAATATTTGGAATATAAAATGTAAAAATCAATAGCCCACAGGAAACCAGTGTGCTGTTTAAAACCATCTTATTGAAAAGTTTAGATAAATATGTTTTAAAAAGCAAAACAACCAGCCATTCAAAATAGCTTCCTGAATCTTTCACCTCCTCCCATTCCTATGTTTGATACCCTAGTTCAGGCTCTTATTACTCTTCTCACATGAACTGTGGCAATAACAAAATAGTTCTTATTGTGATCAGATATTCGCTTCTGCAATCTAGCTGCCACACTGCTACATCCATCTTTCTGCCCATCAATCCAAATATTTATCCATCCACTAGGCACTGTGTTCAATATTGTGAATCTATTATAAAATAGATCTATTAAAAGAAACAATCAAATATCTCTAGAATTCTCTATTCTTAAGAAATACTCAGTCCTGTGAAGAGGATGTATAATCATAAAATTACAATATGATAAAATAATCACTTCCAGGTATTCATGAAATAAATTATGTTAACATTTGTATATTGCAACCACATGTTTTAGTAAATGAAGTGGGAAGTAACAAAACAATATATAATTCTCATGCTGTATTATATTGATATTAATACATCTAATATATATTTGCATATGAATTATGCAAATATATTTTAGATAACTATTTTCATATGTATAAATGTACATGAAAACATCAAGAATGATATTAATCTTAGTGCTAACAGTGCTCTACAGAACTGTCGAAATTGAGAGAATTTTCATCTACTTCCTCCCTCTTTTGCACATTGATTTTTTTTTTACAATAAGCATGTATTTTATGACTAATCAGATTTCTATTTTTAAAGCTATACAGGCAGACAGTATCAAGTTGTGCTTGACTAGGGGTTTAAGTGAATCTCAGATCTACCGCTTCCTAGATATGTTACTTTGACCAGTCTTTGCCTCACTTCCTCATCTGAGTAATAGAGGAAATTATGGTGCCTTCTTCATAGAGTTGTCGGTATGAGATAAGATAATCCAGCTAATGTTATGTTAGCTGGATTATGCGAGGTACCTGGCAAAGAGCAAATGTTTAAAAAATGTTTGGTGATAAAGATTAAGAAGAAGATGATGATGAATTAATCCATTTAAAGTCCCATCTTCCATAGACCTATCTCACTAAAATGTCTCACAGTCAAAGGGAAATACAGTTCAATATTTACTATAGTCTCTTGAGATAGTCTCAACATTTATACTGCCCCAAACTTTGTCTAATTTTATTTATCCTCTCTTTATGGCTATAATTTCCATAATATCGTCCTCAGAAGGCAGGCATCTGATGCTGAATTAAAATTATCTTTCTCACTTCCTTCTTTCTTCTTCTGCCCTTCCCAGTAAATTTGCCTCTTCATATTTCTGCCCCTGCTCTCTTGCTCATCTCTGTTTTTTTTTTTTTTAATTTATTTATTATTATTATACTTTAAGTTGTAGGGTACATGTGCATAACGTGCAGGTTTGTTACATATGTATACTTGTGCCATGTTGCTGTGCTGCACCCATCAACTCGTCATTTACATCAGGTAAAACTCCCAATGCAATCCCCCCCCCTCCCCACTCCCCATGATAGGCCCCGGTGTGTGATGTTCCCCTTCCTGAGTCCAGGTGATCTCATTGTTCAGTTCCCACCTATGAGTGAGAACATGCGGTGTTTGGTTTTCTGTTCTTGTGATAGTTTGCTAAGAATGATGGTTTCCAGCTGCACCCATGTCCCTACAAAGGACACAAACTCATCCTTTTTTATGGCTGCATAGTATTCCATGGTGTATATGTGCCACATTTTCTTAATCCAATCTGTCACTGATGGACATTTGGGTTGATTCCAAGTCTTTGCTATTGTGAATAGTGCTGCAATAAACATACGTGTGCATGTGTCTTTATAGCAGCATAATTTATAATCCTTTGGGTATATACCCAGTAATGGGATGGCTGGGTCATATGGTACATCTAGTTCTAGATCCTTGAGGAATCGCCATACTGTTTTCCATAATGGTTGAACTAGTTTACAATCCCACCAACAGTGTAAAAGTGTTCCTATTTCTCCACATCCTCTCCAGCACCTGTTGTTTCCTGACTTTTTAATGATCGCCATTCTAACTGGTGTGAGATGGTATCTCATTGCGGTTTTGATTTGCATTTCTCTGATGGCCAGTGATGATGAGCGTTTTTTCATGTGTCTGTTGGCTGTATGAATGTCTTCTTTTGAGAAATGTCTGTTCATATCCTTTGCCCACTTTTTGATGGGGTTGTTTGTTTTTTTCTTGTAAATTTGTTTGAGTTCTTTGTAGGTTCTGGATATTAGCCCTTTGTCAGATGAGTAGATTGCAAAAATTTTCTCCCATTCTGTAGGTTGCCTGCTCCCTCTGATGGTAGTTTCTTTTGCTGTGCAGAAGCTCTTTAGTTTAATTAGATCCCATTTGTCAATTTTGGCTTTTGCTGCTGTTGCTTTAGACATGAAGTCTTTGCCCATGCCTATGTCCTGAATGGTACTACCTAGGTTTTCCTCTAGGATTTTTATGGTATTAGGTCTAACATTTAAGTCTCCAATCCATCTTGAATTAATTTTCGTATAAGGAGTAAGGAAGGGATCCAGTTTCAGCTTTCTACTTATGGCTAGCCAATTTTCCCAGCACCATTTATTAAATAGGGAATCCTTTCCCCATTTCTTGTTTCTCTCAGGTTTGTCAAAGATCAGATGGCTGTAGATGTGTGGTATTATTTCTGAGGACTCTGTTCTGTTCCATCGGTCTATATCTCTGTTTTGGTACCAGTACCATGCTGTTTTGGTTACTGTAGCCTTGCAGTATAGTTTGAAGTCAGGTAGCGTGATGCCTCCAGCTTTGTTCTTTTGACTTAGGATTGTCTTGGCAATGCGGGCTCTTTTTTGGTTCCATATGAACTTTAAAGTAGTTTTTTCCAATTCTGTGAAGAAACTCATTGGTAGCTTGATGGGGATGGCATTGAATCTATAAATTATCTTGGGCAGTATGGCCATTTTCACGATATTGATTCTTCCTATCCATGAGCATGGTATGTTCTTCCATTTGTTTGTGTCCTCTTTTATTTCACTGAGCAGTGGTTTGTAGTTCTCCTTGAAGAGGTCCTTTACATCCCTTGTAAGTTAGATTCCTAGGTATTTTATTCTCTTTGAAGCAATTGTGAATGGAAGTTCATTCCTGATTTGGCTCTCTGTTTGTCTGTTATTGGTGTATAAGAATGCTTGTGATTTTTGCACATTAATTTTGTATCCTGAGACTTTGCTGAAGTTGCTTATCAGCTTAAGGAGATTTTGGGCTGAGACAATGGGGTTTTCTAAATATACAATCATGTCATCTGCAAAGAGGGACAATTTGACTTCTTCTTTTCCTAACTGAATACCCTTGATTTCTTTCTCTTGCCTAACTGCCCTAGCCAGAACTTCCAACAGTACGTTGAATAGGAGTGGTGAGAGAGGGCATCCCTGTCTTGTGCCAGTTTTCAAAGGGAATTTTTCCAGTTTTTGCCCATTCAGTATGATATTGGCTGTGGGTTTGTCATAAATAGCTCTTATTATTTTGAGGTACGTTCCATCAATACCGAATTTGTTGAGCGTTTTTAGCGTGAAGGGCTGTTGAATTTTGTCAAAAGCCTTTTCTGCATCTATTGAGATAATCATGTGGTTCTTGTCTTTGGTTCTGTTTATATGCTGGATTATGTTTATTGATTTGCGAATGTTGAACCAGCCTTGCATCCCAGGGATGAAGCCCACTTGATCATGGTGGATAAGCTTTTTGATGTGTTGCTGAATCCGGTTTGCCAGGATTTTATTGAGGATTTTTGCATCGATGTTCATCAGGGATATTGGTCTAAAATTCTCTTTTTTTGTTGTGTCTCTGCCAGGCTTTGGTATCAGGGTGATGTTGGCCTCATAAAATGAGTTAGGGAGGATTCCCTCTTTTTCTATTGATTGGAATAGTTTCAGAAGGAATGGTACCAACTCCTCCTTGTACCTCTGGTAGAATTCAGCTGTGAATCCATCTGGTCCTGGACTTTTTTTGGTTGGTAGGCTATTAATTATTGCCTCAATTTCAGAGCCTGCTATTGGTCTATTCAGGGATTCAACTTCTTCCTGGTTTAGTCTTGGAAGAGTGTAAGTGTCCAGGAAATTATCCATTTCTTCTAGATTCTCCAGTTTATTTGCATAGAGGTGTTTATAGTATTCTCTGATGGTAGTTTGTATTTCTGTGGGGTCGGTGGTGATATCCCCTTTATCATTTTTAATTGCGTCGATTTGATTCTTCTCTCTTTTCTTCTTTATTAGTCTTGCTAATGGTCTTTCAATTTTGTTGATCTTTTCAAAAAACCAACTCCTGGATTCATTGATTTTTTGGAGGGTTTTTTGTGTCTCTATCTCCTTCAGTTCTGCTCTGATCTTAGTTATTTCTAGCCTTCTGCTAGCTTTCGAATGTGTTTGCTCTTGCTTCTCTAGTTCTTTTAATTGCGATGTTAGAGTGTCAATTTTAGATCTTTCCTGCTTTCTCTTGTGGGCATTTAGTGCTATAAATTTCCCTCTACACACTGCTTTAAATGTGTCCCAGAGATTCTGGTATGTTGTATCTTTGTTCTCATTGGTTTCAAAGAACATCTTTATTTCTGCCTTCATTTCCTTATGTACCCAGTAGTCATTCAGGAGCAGGTTGTTCAGTTTCCATGTAGTTGAGCGGTTTTGATTGAGTTTCTTAGTCCTGAGTTCTAGTTTGATTGCACTGTGGTCTGATAGACAGTTTGTTATAATTTCTGTTCTTGTACATTTGCTGAGGAGTGCTTTACTTCCAATTATGTGGTCAATTTTGGAGTAAGTACGATGTGGTGCTGAGAAGAATGTATATTCTGTTGATTTGGGGTGGAGAGTTCTATAGATGTCTATTAGGTCTGCTTGCTGCAGAGATGAGTTCAATTCCTGGATATCCTTGTTAACTTTCTGTCTCGTTGATCTGTCTAATGTTGACAGTGGAGTGTTGAAGTCTCCCATTATTATTGTATGGGAGTCTAAGTCTCTTTGTAAGTCTCTAAGGACTTGCTTTATGAATCTGGGTGCTCCTGTATTGGGTGCATATATATTTAGGATAGTTAGCTCTTCCTGTTGAATTGATCCCTTTACCATTATGTAATGGCCTTCTTTGTCTCTTTTGATCTTTGATGGTTTAAAGTCTGTTTTATCAGAGACTAGGATTGCAACCCCTGCTTTTTTTTGTTCTCCATTTGCTTGGTAAATCTTCCTCCATCCCTTTATTTTGAGCCTATGTATGTCTCTGCGTGTGAGATGGGTCTCCTGAATACAGCAGACTGATGGGTCTTGACTCTTTATCCAGTTTGCCAGTCTGTGTCTTTTCATTGGAGCATTTAGTCCATTTACATTTAAGGTTAAGATTGTTATGTGTGAACTTGATCCTGCCATTATGATATTAACTGGTTATTTTGCTCGTTAGTTGATGCAGTTTCTTCCTAGCCTCGATGGTCTTTACATTTTGGCATGTTTTTGCAATGGCTGGTACCGGTTGTTCCTTTCCATGTTTAGTGTTTCCTTCAGGGTCTCTTGTAAGGCAGGCCTCGTGGTGACAAAATCTCTAAGCATTTGCTTCTCTGTAAAGGATTTTGTTTCTCCTTCACTTATGAAACTTAGTTTGGCTGGATATGAAATTCTGGGTTGAAAATTCTTTTCTTTAAGAATGTTGAATATTGGCCCCCACTCTCTTCTGGCTTGTAGAGTTTCTGCCGAGAGATCTGCTGTTAGTCTGATGGGCTTCCCTTTGTGGGTAACCCGACCTTTCTCTCTGGCTGCCCTTAAGATTTTTTCCTTCATTTCAACTTTGGTGAATCTGACAATTATGTGTCTTGGAGTTGCTCTTCTCCAGGAGTATCTTTGTGGTGTTCTCTGTATTTCCTGGATTTGAATGTTGGCCTGCCCTACTAGGTTGGGGAAGTTCTCCTGGATGATATCCTGAAGAGTGTTTTCCAACTTGGTTCCATTTTCCCCCTCACTTTCAGGCACCCGAATCAGACGGAGATTTGGTCTTTTTACATAATCCCATACTTCTTGCCGGCTTTGTTCATTTCTTTTTCTTCTTTTTTCTTTTGGTTTCTCTTCTCGCTTCATTTCATTCATTTGATCCTCAATCACTGATACTCTTTCTTCCAGTTGATCGAGTTGGTTACTGAAGCTTGTGCATTTGTCACGTATTTCTCGTGTCATGGTTTTCATCTCTTTCATTTCGTTTATGACCTTCTCTGCATTAATTACTCTAGCCATCAATTCTTCCACTTTTTTTCAAGATTTTTAGTTTCTTTGCGCTGGGTACGTAATTCCTCCTTTAGCTCTGAGAAATTTGATGGACTGAAGCCTTCTTCTCTCATCTCATCAAAGTCATTCTCCTTCCAGCTTTGATCCGTTGCTGGTGATGAGCTGCGCTCCTTTGCCGGGGGAGCTGCGCTCTTATTTTTTGAATTTCCAGCTTTTCTGCCCTGCTTTTTCCCCATCTTTGTGGTTTTATCTGCCTCTGGTCTTTGATGATGGTGATGTACTGATGGGGTTTTGGTGTAGGTGTCCTTCCTGTTAGATAGTTTTCCTTCTAACAGTCAGGACCCTCAGCTGTAGGTCTGTTAGAGATTGCTTGAGGTCCACTCCAGACCCTGTTTGCCTGGGTATCAGCAGCAGAGGCTGCAGAAGATAGAATATTTCTGAACAGCGAGTGTACCTGTCTGATTCTTGCTTTGGAAGCTTCCTCTCAGGGGTGTACTCCACCCTGTGAGGTGTGGGGTGTCAGACTGCCCCTAGTGGGGGATGTCTCCCAGTTAGGCTACTCAAGGGTCAGGGACCCACTTGAGCAGGGAGTCTGTCCCTTCTCAGATCTCAACCTCCGTGTTGGGAGATCCACTGCTCTCTTCAAAGCTGTCAGACAGAGTCCTTTGCGTCTGCAGAGCTTTCTGCTGCGTTTGTTATTGTTTACTGTGCCCTGTCCCCAGAGGTGGAGTCTACAGAGACAGGCAGGTTTCCTTGAGCTGCTGTGAGCTCCACCCAGTTCGAGCTTCCCAGCAGCTTTGTTTACCTACTTAAGCCTCAGCAATGGCGGGCGCCCCTCCCCCAGCCTCGCTGCTGCCTTGTGGGTAGATCACAGACTGCTGTGCTAGCAATGAGGAAGGCTCCGTGGGTGTGGGACCCTCCCGGCCAGGTGTGGGATATGATCTCCTGGTTTGCCTGTTTGCTTAAAGCGCAGTATTGGAATGGGAGTTACCCGATTTTCCAGGTGTTGTGTGTCTCAGTTCCCCTGGCTAGGAAAAGGGATTCCCTTCCCCCTTGCACTTCCCAGGTGAGGCGATGCCTCGCCCTGCTTCAGCTCTTGCTGGTCGGGCTGCAGCGGCTGACCAGCGCCGATCGTCCGGCACTCCCCAGTGAGATGAACCCAGTACCTCAGTTGAAAATGCAGAAATCACTGGTCTTCTGTGTTGCTCGCGCTGGGAGTTGGAGACTGGAGCTGTTCCTATTCAGCCATCTTGCTCCGCCCCCCCGCAATATATATCTTAACATGCAATATATATCTCAAATTTTCTCAACAATTGGCCTAAAAATTATGAAGAGATAATGATCAAACACATATCATTCAAATATGCTTCCCTTGACCTGAAATTCTGATTTAAAATCATTTGTAAAAAGCATATTATTTTATGTGAATTAAAGTCAAGTGGTAATAGCAGGCCTAGTAATTAAATCAGTTGTCTGTATTAGTTTCCCTAAGGGAAAATGATGATAGTCCAGAGACAGAAAGTCACAGAAGACAAGAGTGAGTGTTGACAGAAAATGCAGTAAGCCTGAGAGAGAAAAACACACTTTGCCTTAATAGATGGTTTAAAAACAGTTGAATTTTACTGAAAAAAGAATGTACACACATCTTTCAGAAAGAAAGGAAGGCTTCAGTAGATCAATTTTAAGATGTCAGTTTGCCTCAATTCACAAAAAGTTAATAATTAAAGATTCTGGCCATGAATAATAAGAAAAAATTCACCTTTAACCACATATTACCATAATAATACATATGTTTCTATTATTCAACTAGATATCAATTACTGATGATATACTACTGGCTTACAAAATGATTTTATGTCTTCTGATAAATATGCTGAAATTTTTTCTTATGCCTTATTTTCAAATGGCTATTTTTTAAAATGTATGGTTATTAAAACATCTTAGCCTGATGATGGTCTACAGCTGTATCACTACTACCCAACAATATAACAATAACAAATATTTTCATCTCAGTGTGTCCAAAAATCACATTTTCTTTGGCACAAAAGAGGTCAAAAACCAAAGAAAAGAGGCACCCTTCCGTTAAAGAGAAAAAGAAAATTGGTGCCTTTCAAAATATGAGTCACTAAAGTGAATGTGCTACAGTTGCCCTAGGAATAGACACATACAGGTGCACACGTGCACACACGTGCACACATGCGCACACACACACAGCACTTAAGCTACCACTTTTCCAAGAATGAATTGAAATGAGAAAATAGAACCAGCCCAAATGCAAAAAAAATATAACAACTCATCTTTGTCACTTCCACCCCTTTTTAGAGCAGTCTTCACTTTTGACCCTAGGTTCTATTGTTACATTGGTAGCTTGTTTTGTCTTATGTAGAATAATGCTAATATGAGTGTTCCATCATGATCTTTCTAGCATTCTTCCTTAAGCAGAGCTCCCTTGAGAGTTCTTCAAAGAGAAGTTGAATGATTAATCTGATTTTGCTTCCCTGGGATTACTCATTAGTAAGGTAACAATGGGCCCTCTTCTGTTTTAAAGTCCTAACATCATTGTAATCCATTCCAGAGGTGATATGAATTGTTCCATTCTATAATCATCTGAAGAGCAGCCAATCCTTTTCAGAAATGCACCTCTGTCAAAAAAACTGGAATCTGCACTTTCTCTTCTTGACTAGGGAAAAGTAATCTGTTTATTTCCTGTGGGGCTATATAATTTTGTGGGTGACTAAACCACTGAAGATATGATAGCTTAATCCTTGGAATAGTTTAATATGCTTTGCAATAAAATTTGTGACTTTCATAAAAATCGAAGTCTTTAATGACTTGAAAACTTCTTGCTAAAAAAACTGTAGATTGATCAACAAATGGTTTGTGTTTGTGTTCAATGTTGATCATTAGACTGCTCTCTCAGTATTCTCCTTGCCACTTTCCTTCCCTCACTCACACTTAGCCCTAGCCTTCTATTGGTTATGTCCTCTGCCTCTCCCATATTGTCCTCTTCAGAGCATTAAATTTAGTGCTATATCACTGCAGGCATTTCTCCCTCAGAATTTCTAAATTGGCCTTCCAATTTCTAATTTAATATTTTTGAGGCATCCCTTGTCTTTGACAGGTTTGATTTATAGAGAAAGATTATTCCCCAGTCCCTCTTCACATCCACTCACCCCTTTGCTTAACTCGATTTTATTTTCTTTAAAGAAAGAGGACATGCCAGTTTGGTTCAAGTTCATAACAACTGACTGAGCCACACTAGTGTGTATATTTTGTCTAGGTGGTTATGAATGGCTATGAATGGTTACTCTTATGAATGGTTACTTCCTTTTTATGTGACTGAATGGCTTAAAATAGGCCTCTCTCTTTTTCTTCCTTTCTCTATACATGAAAATAAGTGATAAGGTTGGGGCAGGGCCTGATACGTCATGATGAAGATGGCATGATGGTAATAATTATCATCATTGTGATAACTCATATTTATTGAAACTTACTATTTATTGACCATGCTTTGAAGCATTTTATATAGGTTAGCACAGTTATTATTCATAACTCAAGTATGGAGTAGATATGATGATTATTCCTACTTCACAGACAGGAACAATGAGACACAGATAAGTTAAGGACTTGTCCAAGAAGTTGGCATTGTTGAAATTAAGCCCAACTATCTCACATCTTCTTTATCCTTGATTTATTTCCCCTGTGCAACTGTTAAGAATGTGGTAAGATCTCAAGATTTGGATTTGGGAAAGGAGCAAATGTGAAAGTGATGCAGGGAGAAGTCTCTGTTTGGCTTCCAAGACTAAAGCATGTGTTGAACTTAGCTATTAACAGAGTGCGTAATAAGGGTATTGGGCAGTATTTAATTCTCATTTTGCTGCTGTTCCTTTAGGATAACACTTTCATAGAGTTTATGGGTGGAATTTGGGGATGCAATGGTTTAATTGACAAGAGAAATAATTTGATATTCCTGTCTTTAACGTCAGCTAACTTCACCCCAAACCCACCATTATTACTAATGTTTATAACATTAATTACAACTTTTTGTTTTTTTGAGACAGGGTCTTGTTTTGTTACCAGGCTAGGGAACAGTGATGTCGTCATAGCTCACTCTAACCTTGAATTCCTAGGCCAAAGCCATCCTCATGCCTCAGCCTCCGATTAGATAGGACTACAGGCAAGCACCGTCATGCCCAGCTAATTTTTAAAATTGTTTTTATAGAGAAAAGTCACTGTGTTGCCCCAGGCTGGTCTTACAACCTTGACCTCAAGAAGTTTTCTCACCTCCACCTCTCAAAGTGCTGGAATTACAGGTGTAACCCACTGTACCTAGCCCTAACTACAACTTTATAGCATAAAAATAGTTTAAATTAGCTTTTCTATAGCTTCCATTTATTGAAAGCAATATAAAGCTTACTTTATTTTCCCCAACCTTCAAGTTTTTGAAAAATAAGCCTGGTGTAGTGACCAAAACAGAGTGACTGTTTGGTTTATACTTTCCCAGTCCATTGATCCTACAAAGAAGTAAAGGGGGAAAAAAAAGTCATTGTGTGAAAGACTCTGTCTCATTCAGCCTAAACCAGAGATGTGCCCATTTCAGGGCAGATAATGAGGATGCTACAAGAAAAAACTTTCATGAATGAACTTTTGAGATGACAGTTACACCTTAAAAAAGTTAGATAAGCTTGACCTTGTAGAGGACAGAATTGAGTCTGTTCACATTATGGTGTTTATTGACTAGATTTATTCCTAGTTCAGCCACTAGGGTTCGATTCATTTAATCTGAAGAACAGGGAGAGAAGTTAGGATGATAGAGAAAACAGAGAAATTGACCAAGGGACACAGAAACTGAAGGAGATATTTCACTTCCAGAATTCTTAAAATTTTGGGATTCAAAAATAATATTTTCTTAGTGTTCTTGGGACACTATTGAACCTATAACCTTGATTTGATTTTTTACTTTTCTTGTATTGAACCTACAACCTGGATTTGAACCCTAATGTTGGACAAAATTGAAGATTGATTTGTTATCGCCAGCACTCCAGGGCATTTTGCTCAGCAGAAATAGTGCCAGTTGCACTTAGGAAAAAAAAAAAAAAAAAAAAAAAAGGCTCAAGCTAGTAAGAGAAAAGGGCTTCGTGCAGTTTTGGAGACAGTTGGAAACTCAGCAGTTGACAGCATTCAAGAGAGTCAGAGTTGAAGAAATAATACTTGGATATCCTGTGGTTGCTAATTGACATGGTCAAGAGTATCCAGAAAATACACTGTAGGATAACTGGGGTGATTTTGGCAGGCACTGTCTTTAAAAGAACTGGAGATGCTGCAATGGCACTGGGCAGTGGAGTAGCACAGACAGAAAATGAAGTATGTTTTTCTAAATCTGACCTTTTTGCAAACCCTAGTTTTGCTTGGCCAAATAACAAAAAGGTTGCCTGTGTCTAGAAATCATTTCTAAGTATACAGTTCAAAAAAATTAATGACAGATGTTACATGTTCAATTTAATTAAATAATCACTTATGAGCACACTAAGTGTATAGCACTGTGCTAAATGCCATGGACAATTTAAACTTTCAATGGTTTTAGGGGAAAAATAACATGCAAATATAAAGCAGTTTTACATAATGGGCAGCAATTCATTGTGTACGAAAATAAATATTTAGAACTTACCTTCCAGAGAGGGAAAAAATACAAGTGGCTTGAGATGTGTTGCAAAAGATAGCATCAGGGATGGAGTCTGTGATGAAGAACTTAAAAGAGGATCTGGATCAGAAGAGAAAAACAAAAGCCCAGGTATATATTCTAAACCCTAGAATGTAAACTCCACAAAGGCAATTTTATGTTTCTTTACCACTATATGCTCAGAATCCAGAACAGTGTCTGGCACACACTAGATATTCAATAAATGTCTGTTAAATGAATGAATTCTGAATTGTTTAAATGCTTTAAAACTACTGTATTCCATTCTGTGATGGAATTTGAGATCATCTATTTAGAGAAAAGTTTTTTCTCTCTGGACTTAATTTTGGCAGTGAATATGACCAATTTCTGTTTCATATCAATTAAACCTTTCATGGGTTTTTACTCAAATGCAGCCATTAATGAGCAGATGCCCAGGGCAATGATAATTATGATGATAATGCTTTGCCCTTACACCATTTCCCTTATCCATATAAACCTAAGTGCTTTACCAACAGTAATTATCACGGTGCTTGTGGGAGATAAGGAAGTATAATTACCACCTTGTACAGATAAAAAATGGAAAGAGAGAGACATTAAACAGCCAGATCAGAGAGATGTAGTAAAATCAGTTATTTATTATTTTAAAAAATATTAGCCTTCAGTCTGATTATTAAGCCTTGAAAACAAAGAGGCACCAATATTTGATAACTATTAGTCAGTGTTCTCCAAAGAAATAGAACCAATAGGATAGATCTATATATCTGTATCTTTGTAGATATTGACATAGATAGCTACACCTATAGATTTATAGAAAGATATTATTATGAGGGATTGAATTATTATGAGGGATTTATTTCAAAGGATTGGCTTATGCAATTATGGAAGTCCCATGATTTTCTATCTGTAAGATGGAAGTCTACAAATCCAGTGGTGTAGTTCCAGTCCAGACTCTAAGGCCTGAGAACCATGGGCCCAATGGGATAAGTTTCAGTCCAGGTCCCAAGGCCTAAGTACTATGAGTGCCAATGTTCAAGAACAGAAGAAGATGGATGACCCAGTTCAAGCAGAAAGAACAAATTGCCTTTCCTCTGCCATCCTGTTTTACTTGGGTCCTTTATGGGCTGGTGATACCCACCCACACTGCTGAGAGGGATGTTTACTCAGTCCACTGATTCAAATGCTAAACTCTCTGGAGACACCCTCAGAAATAATGTTTGACCAGCTATCTAGATATCCCTTAGCTCAGTTAAGTTGACATAAAATTAACCATCACACTGTTGAAACCATGAGTTCATTTGGATCTCTTTTTGGCATGGTAGTGAGATGAGGGAAAGGAATATCTATTTTAAACTTTCTCAATCTATATATACTCATTGAGACCTAATCTGAATTCTCGTACAAATTGTTGGGTGATGATAGGATTAGGAAAGTGTGTACTTCTTAGCAGCCTTCTATGTAAGTTTCCTTGGCTCATATAAATCTAGGAATATAATAATTATTCAACTCTCAAATTGAAATGGTGTCACATGTTTGGTTTCTTGCTCTTAAAGTTCTATGTTTTTTCTCTCACTTATAAAATGGCTTTACCTCATACACTAAGATCAGTCCTGATCTCTGGTAAATGGGTCTTAAGAACAATTGAGTTACTTTGGTTAACCATCAAAATAAGTTTACTTTTTTATCTTGCTTTGATTTTATTTTCCATTCACAGTGATGAAACTCTATTGAAGTGTGTACATAAAGGTGTGTGTGTGGCGGCGGGGGAGGGTAATGGTGGTGGTAGGTGTTAAGCATTTGTTTCCTCTTTCTTTTGTTAATAGTATGGTATCAGGATATTTCTGACATAAGTGACAAGTAAACCAAACCCAAGTGGATATAAGCAAAAAGCAAAAAAGAAATTAATGACTCTTGATTAAAACCTTCAGGGGTATAATTGGCTTCAAGCATGGTTCCCTGCACTCAAAAAATGTCATCAAGATCAATTTTTCTCCCTCTTTTAATCAACTCTTATCAGTGCCTTTGCTTTTGGGATAGCAACTTCTCAATTACAAATTTTCAGGGTCAAATTCAGTAGAAGACAGTACCTGCTAGCATCCTCGGAGTTTTAGCAGAATTTGCATTGTAGTATAATGGATCTGACTGCATAATCTGTTGATCCTGAAAAATTATCCGTCTAGAGCATGCTATCCAACTCATAAGATTGGAAAAATTAGGACTCATCCTTAATGTAGGGTTGGAGTGAATCTCCACTCAAACCAAAACATTGATTGTAACACTATAATGTTTACTTAACTTCTCACCTTTGGGGAATTAACCCTTAATGCAGTGACTGCTTGTGAAGCTGCCAATCATAGCACTAGTACCTCCAATACTCCACCCAGCGATAGATATAAGATGCAGAGGGTTGATCACGGTGCTGTATTCTCCCATCTAAAGTGGTAGGTCCAATGAGTGACCAATGTCAGTTAAATCATTGTCTATCCCATATATATATATATATATATATATGCAAAAGACAACCGTCTTATATAAAAGCTTGATACTGAGTGATAAGCTAAGGTGAGGGCTTGAGGAATGTATAGAGAAGTCTGCAGGTTTCAGACATCGAGAGTGTTGAATGTTTCCTTTTCTTCTGCAGCCTTTTATTTGTTGATTCTGTGGCATATGCCACTATCCTTCCAAAACACTGGTGGTGGTTGTTGTTATTGTTTGTTAAATGAATTGTAGTTACGTTTCCATCACTAACAATAAAAAGAGACATTGGCAACACTCTTCTGTTCTTGAGACTTTTCTAGTAAGTGGACTGCTGTCCTGCATTCTATGCTTGAGTATCTATTTTGAAAATTGCCTAGTAGACCTTTTAATTTTTGTTGTGAAATATGAAAAGACTTATAAAAATTGCTGTAAAAGTACAAAGGTTTTCTTTACACTCAGATTACTCAAATGTTAACATTTTACTGTTTGCTGCATCCTTTTCTTTACGTTTATTTGTACATATGGAGACTATTTTGCATACATGATGCTCTTTGAGACTTAAATCCTCAATGTGTTCTTCCTAAAATACAGCTACATCATCTTATATAATGAAGTAAATAAGAAATATCAAGAAATTACCATAGACAATATTATCTAATCTGCACCCCTTATTGATATTTTAGCCAATTGTCTCAATTATGATCTTTATAGCAAAAGAAATTGCTAATTTCCTCTGTGAATAATTATATACTTTCTCTCACTTTTCTGCCCCCACCTCTACCCCCGTATACACACAGCAAACACCCTGTTTCTAATGCCAAGTCTTTAACTAGAGTCTTGCAAGGCACTATGAGAATCCACTAATAGTTCTTTGTCTGGTATATTCTTAGGTTCCTTGTCACTATATTACACTCATCTGCAGAATCTGTCACTTAACATTTTATTGAAACTAGCCTATAATACTGCCTGCTTGTTATCTGCGGCTTAATCCTCTAAATAATTGACTCCGCCTAAGTGGATGCCCATCTGTCTGTAGCTGGATGCATCCCTTCATTGTTGTTGTTTTCCTTTTACTTTTAGACTTTGCAGGTCTCTTAGCTGTCCTAGTCCCACTAACCCTCAACATATTTTTCTAATAACAGAAAAATAAAGGTTGGTTCCTGGCTGCTTGCTAACTGGTAAATCAAGAGACATGTGAAATATTATGGAGCAATGATACTGTCTGGCAGTAATTATAATATTTCCAGTAGCAACCTTTGTATTGTACCAGTTTGAAATGGTTCAAATGTTATCATAAAGTTGTAAAAATTAATTTATGGTATTATTTAAGTTGTATGCACAGAAAAATGAGTGACTTTCAGTCTTGAAATCCTCATCAAGAAAATTGACCAACTGAGGGAGTTGGAGGAAATTAAAGTTTCTTTTGATTACATTTTCAGTTTTCGTGTTAAATTCAGGATGAGGTCAGAAACAGTGGGATGCTGTGATTGTTAATACGAGTGTCAACTTGATTGGATTGAAGGATACAAAGTATTGATCCTGGGTGTGTCTGTGAGGGTGTTGCCAAAGGAGATTAACATTTAAGTCAGTGGGCTGGGGAAGGCAGACCCACCCTTAATCTGAGTGGGCACAATCTAACCAGCTGCCAGCATGGCTAGACAGGCAGAAAAATGTGAAAAAAGCGACTGGCCTAGCCTCCCAGCCTACATCTTTCTCCCATGCTGGATGCTTTCTGCCCTCGAACATCAGACTCCAAGTTCTTCAGTTTTTGAACTCGGACTGGCTCTCCTTGCTCCTTAGCTTGCAGACAGCCTATTGTGGGACCTTGTGATCATGTGAGTTAATACTTAATACACACACACACACACACACATATATATATATATTCCATTAGTTCTGTCCCTCCAGAGAACCCTGACTAATGCAGATGCTGAAGAGGGAATTGGAAACACCTCATCCTTCTAAACCAAGAAGAACAGTAGAGCACAGAAATCGGAGGAGGTTTCCTGTCACTATTACAGCAAGGGAACCACAGACAATTCATGTGGGATCATTTCTATAGGAAGTTGTAACATTTCTTAAGCCTCATGATTTCTTTGATGTTTATTATTTGTATTATTTTATTTTATTTCCTTGTAACTAATAGCAATAAAACTCAAGAACAAGCATAGCTCTCTGTAGAGAAACACAAAAGGGAAACTGAAGGAAAAGTGCTCCTATTTTAGAGTGATACTGATGTCATGAGGAAGGAACACATTATATTCCTAGTGCAAGAGACAAGACAGAAAAAGACGTTAGAAAGATGTTTTGGTCTAAGTAGCATTTGGGGTTTATCCGTTAAGGACCCACAAGAGCATTCTTACATTGACCACTAAAATTATTTCAAATTCAAAAGATTCTGGCTTTTTTATTCATATTTGTGCTTTAGCTACAACAATGTCACAGATTCTAAATCCTGTGTACTTAGTTTTCAGAGGTCGTATAGGTATATTTCATATTAATTCTCACAACAATAGTGAGAAAGATAAATGAAACATTTTATTTAAATAGAATTGTTATTCTTTCAAAATTAAAGAGTTCTGAATATTTTCTTTTCAGTCTGTAAGCTCCATGAGGACAAGTACCTGTACTGCTTAGTACAATATTCTAGGTAGAATGCTATGTACATAGCATGTAACCAAAGTATACTGTCACTCACTAAGTGGCATGCTTAATACACAAAGCTTGTTGGTTGCAGATAGCACCTTACTTTGTTCTCCTGCCTCCTTCCAGTAAGGAACTAAAAAAAATCTTATGTTTAACTTTATGAAAAAACACACAAGGGCTTAGAAAGTCTTGACATCTTCATTTTTACAAATATCCCAAAGAACCAATTTATACAGGTTATAAACCAAATCAAAGCACATCCCTTTATTCTAAGCTTTGGAATCCAGCTACACATCGAAGAAATAACTAGGGTAACCAGAGTGTATTAGGGTGGGCTATAAATGGTTAGAGCTTGGAGCCTGATTTGTCCTATTCCAACACCCTCTTTCTACAATGGTATAGAGGAAAAACATGCCAAATACCAGACTGAATGAGTGATGCTCTAGTGTATTCCCTTTTCTACTTGTAACAGAATTTGCCCCCAAACAGAATAGAGAGCAACATCATATGGATTTATACTTTTAATTAAATGCAAAGTCCAGCGCTAACTATTAAGAAAGCTACCATGTTATCAATATTAATAACATATAGCCTGGAGAAAAATATAGTTTTCATGATCGACTCTCCCTTGGCTAGTCACGGTTCAGAGATAAGACCTTGATGGTTATATTAACTCTTTCTATACTCACCTCCAAGGTTTGATCCAATGTCACCATTTGGGAGTCCTCAATCACAGGTTTGTGAACCTATTGTTGCATTTTAATCCTTCTCAAATTCTAATTAGGTTATAGTCTTAATGCAAAGTAATTATGTTTACAGAAAGACCTATGATTAATGTAAGCCACAAAGCAATTAGATGAAGAGAGACCAAAATATGCTTGACATCATGATGTACTGGCACTAAGCAGAATTAACATTATATTTGAAATGTGGACCCTTCTGCACAGATCATTGACATGGTTGTCATGGAAACTGCCTGTTTTGTCATTACTGAAGTCTCGAGGCATCTCTTTTAGGTTCAGACAGTAATTGACATGTACATCCACTTGGTCAGATAAGATGTCTTATTTCTGGCACCTTTATTACCCATTAATATCATGGTTCTCCTTAAATAATGAAACATTGCATTAAAAATAGTAACCACAGATCTTTCAGCTTTTAGAATTTTGGTTGACAACTATTGATAGCATTACTGGACATTATTGTGGCTAGACAGTATATAGATTTTGTAGTCAACTAAAAAGTATTTACAATAATGATGTAAAACCCTGGGATTCAAGAAATAGAAATGGTTTGTTTTTCCTAAGTGAAAGAATTGCTAAGATTTTTTTTTTCTCAGACATGTTTGAATATAGATCAAGAAATTTGATGTTAAAAAATTTACCACATTTTACATAAATATTGTACTAGGAAGATGTAGTCACAGAAAATCTGTAAATAAATTCAATTTCTCCATTATTTATCAATTTAAATGTCTTACCTGCTTCAGACACTGCTAGGAATAGATGGCATCGTCTCTCAGATTGAAAGTTTGAGCAGAATAGTTCTTAATTTTGAAGGACTGTTTTTAGAATTTTAGGAAGCTTAGCATTCCTGTCCTTTATTAAATGCCAGTAGGAACTACCTGCCCCAGTCATGGTGACTGCTAAATATGAATTTACCACACCTTTTCAAATGCCCCCTATGTAGAGTATGGGATAGAGTGGGAGAGGTAATACCATTCTTGGTTAGAAACAACCATAAATATCTTCACAAAGATATCATTTTCTAGTTCTGTCATTTTCTCAGCAGATGGCTCTTAACTTGTTAAACTTATCAGGTATGAGTCTAACATTAATTGAAGATTAGGAGGTAGCAATTGCTTTAAGCTGGCAGGAATACTACAAGAATGTTATGAAAAGAACAAAAAGCAGAGTTAAAAATGTTTGATAGTCTAAAAAAGCTGATAAAGGCAAAAAATAATCACTAGAATACAAAATAGAATCACTTAGAATGGAATAGTTAAGGATTTGCATTTCTCTCTACTTAAAGTTGAAAAAGAATATAGAATTAGATGATTTTTTAGGAAAAGGTATACAATAAATAGATGGAAGGTATGAGGGTGTGTATTATAGTCACAGCAATATAGAAAAGACAAATTCATAGGCCAAGAGGAAATACCTTGCGATTTTATACTGATTGAACTTGAATAATTGGTAGGTCTTTTGGAGAAGATATCCGGTAGAGGGATTACTTACATTTTTCCTGTAACTTGAAAATGTGTTAAATAAAATAAACTATACTCTTTGAATCTACTGAATATCAGAATAAGTATTTTTCTTTTGTGTAAAAACAACTCTGCCATATTTCATCGATTCACATTTTTCTGCTATTGAATGCACAATAAAGCATTGCCATTAATTTAGTATAATTACTTAAAAATATTTCCTGTCACAATCATAGGATTGGTATGCTGTAAACAGTAATTGATGAAAATAAACCCATGGGAGACTAGAAATACAAAGAACCTTAGAGTCTGACATCTCTCTCACTTTGTAGAAGAGGAAATTGATATTGAGAGATATATTTTTAAACAACTTATCATCTTATCTGTAGAAACTGGCTGAAAAATTCAGAAGATATATTTGGAATTCAAATGTAGGTTTTGGAGTTATTATATTTATATGTAATTAAAATGCAACAATCTCTTAGAATGTGCCTGACTGTGATGCTGAATCAAAGAACTATGGAATTCAAAGGCCAGGGCTTAGTAGATGTCAGTTTGGGAGAATGTAACAGGAAATTTTCATTAGCCACTGAATATCAACCAGTAATGACAGGAGAGAGGGAGAGATAGAACAAAGCTGATTATGATGGGATAAAAAGGACTGTCCTGTATTAATGCTGAAGACTATAATATTTTAGTAGCATCAGTCTGGGTAACTATTATTTATCTCATTGCCATGTTCATCACTTGGAGAAAGTCATAGAAATGATGAAATCTTAGATTGAGTTGGAGCCAAATTTTGATGAAAATAAACTAGTGCTAGAAGAATAGGATGTTTTAATCAGAGTGATGTCTTTTAATGTAACATTTAAGGAGCAGAAGAACTATTGGATAATAACAAAGTCCAGGGTGTGGACATCAGAGTGGGCAGGAGGAATAGAACAGCATGAACTAATTAGAATTCTCTAAAACCAGAAAGTGAAAAAGCTTAAAAGTCAGAGAACTTTGTCACCTGGTTCTTAGGTTTACGGAGGATGGTAGTAGATGTTGGGATGGAAAATAAGACAGAAAACAAGGAGCCAAGGTCTTTGATCCATCAATTGGAGTGGATAGGGAGCTATATAGATACAGGAAGAGTGGTGGAAAATAAAGCAGTGATGGTCCAAAATTAGCACCATGAAGTGAAATATTGTCTTGATCTTCCCTTGCTCTGGTCTCTGAGGAAAGTAGAACATGGATGGATAAGACACCACTTAATAGGGTTTTGTATAGAAAGTAGTGCTTGGTCTGTCAGGAATCTGTTGGAATAGTGGAAAGCTCTCTAGAAATTTCAAAGAAGGGACCTAATGGAGAGAATTAGCAAATTACAAAAACAGAGCAGCCACTTTGTTCACTCAGGAAATTACTCCAGAATAGTGGAGGAAAGCACTGTCAATACTCTTAGCTGTTTGCAGACCTGAAGTAGACATTAACAGAGGGAAGCACTAATTCCACTGGATGTGTTTCACTAGACTCAACAAGGATATGCTGGTAAAGAAGCTTGGAAAATAATTTTCCCTATCTTCATATCTTATGATATATGGTGGTGAGATTCTTAGTGGGCAGGAATAATGCTGAGTGTGAACGGACATTATCAAGGAGAAGTAATTTCAAGTAAGTTAAGACAAGGAGGTAGAGAGGAAATCAATCAGTGGATTTAAGGGACATGGATGCAGCTGGAAACCATCATTCTCAGCAAACTATTGCAAGAACAGAAAACCAAACACCACATGTTTTCACTCATAGGTGGGAATTGAACAATGAGAACACTTGGACACAGGGTGGGGAACATCACACACACGGGCCTGTTGTGGGGTGGGGGGAGGGGGAGGGATAGCATGAGGAGATATACCTAATGTAAATGACAAGTTAATGGGTGCAGCACACCAACATGGCACATGTATACATATGTAACGAACCTGCATGTTGTGCACATGTACCCTAGAACTTAAAGTAGAATAAAAAAGAAAATAAGTAAATAAATAAACAAATACAAATTTAAAAAGACACAGATTTATTTGTTATTGTGGGATATGGACTAAAGAGGTCAGAGGAAAAAGTTTTGAAAGAGAGAACAGTGGGAAATTGCATTAAAGCCAAATAAGCACAGAGCAGCATGACTCGGAAACTTCTATTGGACCAGAAATCGGCTAGAGGGAATCATATTTTAGATCTTGTGTAAATATCATAGGGAAGCGAAGCATGGTATGAATTAGCTGACTTCAAATTTCCTTAAAAAAGAAAAGGTTCAATTTTTTTTTTTGATGAAAAGAAAAATTCAGTTCTGCATGAAATAAGCAAGATGAATTGTTTATATGACTATGGGAATTCTAACATGGCATGTAGGCAAGGAAATCTTCGCTTTCTAGGAACCTAACTATGTATTAGAAATTGTAGAAACCTCTGATAAATGGCAACACACTTCCAGTGGAAATAGAAATAGATTTTTTAATTCATAATTCTTCAAAACACTTAACAAAACACGAATATCAATTAGAGGATATAGTATGGTGAATGAATTAGAAGATATTATTGTTCTAATTATTTATGTGTCCTTGAAGACATTATGATTGATTCCTACTCTGCTAATTTGGAGTTGGGATCAATTTTTTTGGCCAAAAATTTTTTTGAGTGGACATATGCTACTTTTGAACAAAAGTTTAAGATGCATCCTGTATTTCCACTGTTCCTCTTTCTCCTCCGTCACCAGCCCAGCATGTCCCAGGTAGAGGCTGCTCCCTAATTCTGAGTCTGTGAATGAAGAAGACCTGGAGGGGAGCTGTAGCGGACCAGGAAAAAAAATGACACGAGAAGAAAATCCACCTTTGTTATTTGTGACTACTGAGATTTTAGGGTTGCCTGTAATTGTACCAATACCCGGTGAATCATATATCATATACATTCTATTTTCCAAATATATTTGACTATACAGTTTTTTTTTGTTGTTTTTTTGTTTTTTGTTTTTTGTTTTTTTAATCTTAGGGAATCTTCTAGTAGGACAAGTTTCATTGAAAATGTGAACATAGGCCGGGTGCCGTGGTTCACACCTGTAATCCCAGCACTTTGAGAGGTGGAGGCTGGCAGAGCACTTGAAGTCAGGAGTTTGGTATCAGCCTGGCAACATAGTGAAGCCCTGTCTCTACTAAAAATACAAAAATTAGCCGGACATGGTGGCGCATGCCTGTAATCCCAGCTGCTCCGTAGGCTGAGGTACGAGAATCGCTTCAATCCTGAAGCGGAGGTTGCCCTGAGCTGAGCTGGCGCCACTGCACTCCAGCCTGAGCTATGAACTCTGTGTTTCCTTAGAGAGAGTAAATATTTTTAAGGAAAAAGAATTTGGTCACTGATAATTGATCTTTAAAATACTCTAAATGTAATTATCTTAATCATCTGTCCAAACAAACTTCCTCGTATCTTAATAAGATACACGCTATTGTTACTACCCAGTAATGTTAATGGGATTTAAAATGCTTTTCTGATTGTTTTGTAACTCTGCTTTGTTTTTGTTTCACATGAGACACTCACATGGTTATTTTATAAATTTCCTTGTTGATTTGGTGTGACAAAACAGTAGTTAAGGAAAAGAGAAAATCACGTCTCATTCTAGCCAATCTAAACTTGAATCGTGAATGACGATTTTCATTGGTAGGTTTAGGTCTTGAATTAACTCTTACTGGGGGAGGTAAACACGTACAGTTGACTCCTCAACAACACAAGTTTGAACTGAGTGGGTCCATTTGTATATAGATTTTTTTCAATAAACATATTGGTACATTTTTCTGTAGATTTGCACAATTTGAAAACACCTTACAGAAAATATTCCTTAGCTTAGGAATATTTTTAAAAAATTAAGAAAATGTTAGGTATGTCATGAATGCATAAACTATGTGAAGATACTAGTCTATTTTACTTACCACCATAAAATATGCACAAATCTATAATAAAATGTTAAAATTTATGAAAACATACACAAACAGACACAGACCTTACATGACACAATTCTTAGTTGAGAGAAAAGTAAACATATGTAAAGATGCAGATTAAATCATAACTGCATAAAATTCACTGTAGTATACATTTTATTACTGTGATGATTTCGTAGCCACCTCCTCTTGCTGTTGGGAAGCTCATACTGTGAGTGTCCACTTCAAATGCCACGTGTTGCTAATCATCTCCACGTGAGCAGTTTATCACCTGTAAGTTGCATATTAGAGTAAAAAGTGATCTCTCCTAGCTATTGCAAATTTTTCACATTTAGTGCAACACTGTAAACATTAAATAATGCCCTGGAATTTATACAAAGGACCACTAATGCTGAAAATGCTCACAAGAAGCAGAGAAAAGTAATGACATTACACACACACACACACACAAGCTTGAATTGCTTGATATGTGTCTTAGATTGAGGCCTGCAGCTGAGATTGTTCACCATTTCAGACGATTCTTGTTGCAAACAGAGAACATAATTTACGGTATCAATAAATACCATACTGTAAACATATTTTCTCTTCTCTACGATTTTTAAAATAACATTTTCCACCTGCATTGTAAGAATACATCATATAATACATATGACATACAACATATGTGTTAACCTATTGTTTATGTTATCATTAAGACTTCCAGTCAACAGCAGGCTATTGGTAGTTAAGATTTTGGGGAGTCAAAAATCATAAGCGGATTGTCATCTGAGTGGAGATTTGGTGCCCCTAACCTCCACCTTGTTAAAGGGTCAGCTATATGAATACTATGAATATGGTATTAAGTGTTTGACTACAGGGGATTAGGGGGAAAAAGGAGCCCTGATTTTCAGCATTTGCCTATTTTCATGAAATAAGTATTCCCACCATGGTCAATATCAAGCTACTGTCCTAAAGTCACTGTGTACAATTATTGGCTCTCCTGACTGTTCAGGAGCTTCCGTACACCCTGATCAGTAGCCCAAGCCTTTTAACTGAGGTCTGCATTTCACTGTGCTGTTATGGGGCTGCTGTTAGTAAGCCCTGGTCATGCTTGGATATTAAATGTTATAAAATCTCATCATTTCTTGAATGCCATTTTTGCCAAATCAGAATGAGAAAGCTTCTATCTGGCTTCTCCTTTCCAATTCAGGTTGGCCTTGGCATCCAGAATTCTGTGATGACTTACATCCCAGTTTTCCAGAAACCTGACACTGCTTGCTTTTGATAGCCCTTTCTCCATTGGTGCTGAATTCTGTACATTTTACCTTCAACTACATATATGTCTTTCTATAAACAGAGCAGCTATCCAGAGCATTCATTCTTCTCACCCTGTCTCTAATAATTGGTTCTCACCAATCTTTATTCTCCTCTCTCTCCTGTATTTTACTTTTTTAATTACTGACACCTGTCCAAATAACCTTACATTTGCCCACTTGGACATTTCATCAACTTGCCCAATTATCCTATTATAAAAGTGACACTATGACTTTTTATTATCTTCAGTGACTGAGATCAGAGTGTGCCTAAGTCCAAGATCCTGAGTTATAACAACTGTTGTAAGTATAACACAAATGCACTAGACAGTCTGATTAATGTTTGAGATTAATGTATTCAAAAGACCCAAGGTAACTAAAACTAAATTTATCGAGTTTTAAAGTGTTGAATTTCTGAGATAAACTATTATTATAATGTAAAAAGTATTTAGGTTGAAAGGTATTCTTGGTTTGGTAAATAATGGAAGAAAGAACAATGATCTAATAACATAAATATACATAACAGGTATATTTAAACTTGATAAAATTACTTCACCCAGGTAAAATAATATGAACATTTTTTTCAAGATTATGTAATATATATATAAGTCTCGCCCAGTTGATACTAAAATTTTTCTTCATCAAAATGAAACCATCCACACAAACTTTATAAAATTATTTAGGGAAATGAGGAAGGGGAGAAACGAAAATAAACTGAGCTTGCAGCACATTCAGCATTAATCATGCGGTCAGCCTGCTCTCGGCCCTGCTTCATTACAGCTGTTTCGTGCCCATTGTCCTAGAATCACATAGACTCTCATTACAAGACTATAGTTTCCCTTAGTTGTTGTACAGATAACAACGTGAACTTTATAAAATGTTGTTTCCCCTTTGAGATATTCTTTCAGATACTGTGTACTGATGAAACTGCTGACTCAGCTGGTCTGAAGGACCCCACTAGCAGGGGCTGGTCTGAAGGGCCCTGCTGATTACAGCTGGCCTGAAGGACCCTACTGACATCAGCTGTTGTCCAGAGGATGCCGCAAGAAACTGACTCAGCAAAAAATGCATCCTGAGTGATTTCATCCCCCTTACCCTGACCAAACACAACCCCAAATCTATAGCCCCTTGCCCTCCATGATTCCTATAAAAACTCCAGCCCAGAACTCCTCAGGGAGATGGATTTGAAGGTCTCCTCCCATCTGCTTGCTCAATGCCCTATTATTAAACTCTTTGCTACAAACCCTGCTGTCTCTGTGTAATTAGTCTGTTACTTCATAAGGGCATATGAAGTTGTTAGTCCTATATTAAAAATAAGACGGTAAGCGGAGATACACCTGCAAGTATGCCTTTTATACCAAAGTGACACTAAGAATTCAGAGTAACAATGCATTATACAGTGATACTTTCAAGACAAGTTAGCAGAACAGTGTTACTAAAAAACTTGCAGCATCTGTAACACACTATTAGATAGTGTGACTTGAGTAATGAAAATGAAAAATGTGTTATTTGAACAGATGTTGCAGCTATTTGGAGAGATGTAGCCACTAACCTATGTATATATTTATCTTCAAATGGCCAAACTGACCCTGCTTGAACATGAAGAAAATCCTTCTTAAGAGGCACACCCAAATTCAAAATAGTTTCTGCTGTGTACTTGCTAGAGCTTGCATTAAAGTGAGCCTAGTAGAACAACCCCCAAAGTCGATGATTCATAAATGTCTTGAAGGATTTTGAAATTTCGTTTGAGTATCATGTTATGGAATCCAAATATAGTTTTGTTACAGTAGGTAGCTAGTCAGACAAGAACAGGGCAACAGAGGGTTCCCTCACCTCAAAACACACACAACAGGAATGTCAGATGTCAGGCAACCATCAGTTGATGGTCCAGCAGTTTTTAACTATGTTTCTAAAATAATAATTGGTCACAGCTAGCAACAGGGAACAGCAGTCTCCCAATAAACAGAAACACCTGAAGCTGGTAATCAGCAACTTCCCAATAAGATCTCAGTAGTTGAGCTAGGTGCGGTGGCTCACGCCTGTAATCCCAGCACTTTGGGAGGCTGAGGCAGGTGGATCGCCTGAGGTCAGGAGTTCAAGACCAGCCTGATCAACATAGTGAAACCTTGTCTCTACTAAAAATACAAAAAAAAAAAAAAAAAAAAAAAAGAAAAAGAAAAAGAAAAAGAAAAAACAAAAGCACCTAACTGGGTGTGGTGGTGGGTGCTTGTAATCCCAGCTACTAGGGAGGATGAGGCAAGAGAATCACTTGAACCCAGGAGGAGGAGGAGGTTGCAGTGAGCAGAGATCATGCCATTGCACTCCAGCTTGGGAAACAAGAGCAAAACTCCATCTCAAAAGAAAAAAAAAATGTCTCAGTAGTTGGGTAAGTGGACTAAAGCGTGCATATTGAGAGGCAAAATGGCGGAGTTTAAATGGTATATGACCTTGTAGGGACATTTGACTGATAAGAAAAAAACAATGCCTCAAGTAAGCATGCGTATAGCTCCTGTAAACACACTGCGTATGTGACCCCTCCCAAGTGCTAGCAGGTCAGTGTGCATGCAGAAAACCTATCCCAAAAGAAGAATCAGAGAAGGGATGCAACACCCCAGAAGTATGCCAACATATAAAACTCTAAGTCAAAGGTCAAACTGGACACTTGATTTCTCAAGTTGCCCACTTGGCCCTCTTCCAAGTGTACTTCCATTTATTCCTGCTCTAAACTTTTTAATAAACTTTTTCTCCTGCTCCAAAACTTCCCTAGGTCTTTCACTCTGCCTGATGCCCCTTGGTCAAATTCTTTCTTCCAAGAAGGCAAGAATTGAGGTTGCTGAAGACCCATATAGATTCAATCTCAGTAACATACTTTGGTATGTTACGTAGGTTCCATACAAATGTTTGGTTTGGTAACATATGTTCCCCAGTGGTAAAACAGCTCTATGCCTCACCTTCTTTGGTTGGTGGCATTCAACCCCATAAACAATTTTATTCTCCCCTTTCACTCTCCTGCTTACCAACCCCCAGGATAATTCTTCTTGGCCACAGTGGCCCTGATCCCTCCAGCTGATCTCTCAGCTCACCCTGATGGGTGGTTATTGGGGTTGGGAAGAACCTTGGAGTCTTCACCGAATAGGATCGAGCCACTAATGGCCCTCCTGGACAGGAGGCTTGTGAGAGCGTTAGGGCTAAAGCCTAAAACTATACTGTGTCTGGGATTTCCTCAGATTTTTAAACTAAAGTTGGCTCTTTACCACAAACCCACACCACCTATCCACCCATTCTCCTGTCTTTTTCTTTTCTTTTCTATTTTCTTTTCTTTCTCTCCTTTTTTGATGGAGTCTGGCTCCGTCACCCAGGCTGGAGTGCAGTGTTGTGATCTGGGCTCACTGTAACCTCCGCCTCCCAAGTTCAAGCAATTCTTGTGCCTCAGCCTCCCAAGTAGCTGGGATTACAGGCGCACGGCACCACATCCAGCTAATTTCTTTTGTATTTTAGTAGAGACAGAGTTTCACCATGTTACCCAAGCCGGTCACGAACTCCTGAGCTCAGGCAATCCACCTGCCACAGTCTCCCAAAGTGCTAGGATTATAGGTGCGAGCCACCACGCCTGGCCTATTCTCCTGTGTTCTCTGTGGGTATTCTGAAATGGCCTTGTGCTCCCACTGGACCATCTGCCTCAGGGGCCAATCTGTGTCTTTGCTTTCACTTCATCTGCCGCGTGACTTCTTAAACACACACCATGTTATTCATGTGCCGTCAGCTCTTGCTGCATTTGTGCAGCAGCAAAGACACTGACTCACTTGCAAATATTCCCTGGAATTTATACTTGTTTTTACTCTACCAACTCAGATGGCTTCCAACCCTTCCCCTGTCTGCTGGCACACTGCCAGGACAGACACTAATGGGAACTCCAGCTCTTCCAGCAACTTATGACTTACTATATGCTTTTCGTTTCTGTTATGCCCCAGGGTCAAGTTTTCTAGTGGCTTTTGAAGGAGTCTGTCTGTCTGCATAGGGCCTCACTCTGTGGTCCTTTAAGGATCTCACTTACTTGCTTTTTTAGTTAGTACCCCTTTGGGAGGAGGGAAAATTCTTCCTTTGCTATTTGTGACTTCGCATCCCAATCTCCAAGGCTTCTGGAGGTTACTACTTTATGTCAAGAGGACAAATAAGCATTGCTCTCTTGATCCAAGAGCTGCTGTTTTGTGAGTATATGAAGGCTTTCCATGAGTATTCCCCTCAGTTCCTCCCACTTCCTCCCATAGCCTCCATTTCTCTAATCACTACCATGCCCTTCCCAACATGCATCAAGACATTCAAGGTCATATTTGAAGGGAGAAAAGTTCAGTCCCCTTTCATCAGTTAGTTGAAAAACAGGCTTCTCATCTGCTTAAAGACCATAGGAAATGGGAATCTAAGAAAAGAGGTAATCATTTTGCTGATAGAATGCTTCGAGTAAGAGTCAATATAAGGTGATGGAGACAGGGATATAGGCTGGCCCGAGGCTGCAGGCTGAAGAAATTCATAGGTCAGAGATGAAGGTTGGTCCCAGGCTAAAAGATTACCATTAGAACAGAGATGAAGGCAAGGTTAGGGGTACATGGTAAGACCAGTTTATTCAGAGCCCGAAGGAAGAACAGGACAGGGCCCACTGTTCACTTCGGGATCTCTTCTGTTCTCAAGTGGGTAGTTGTGACGAGATGGGACCAAGGATAAGGGTATATGGTAAGACAGGTTCATTCCAGAACACAAGTCACAAATGGGGACACCTTATTAAGGATAATATGAAACTAAGAGAGGATGCTTTCTTTTCCTTTTTTTCTCCTCTATTCTGTCTTCACAGATGGGTAATTATGACTCCATACCACAGGACACACCCCTCGCATGCACCCTCAAGAACTTCTCCCAGTTCGAGAATTTGAGGATGCATGCGAGGGGTATGTCCTAAAAAGTAAAAGGCTAGTATTTTTCTGTAACACAGCCTGTGTTGAATACAAGCTTGAATACAAGCTTCAGGACCTGGAATTTTGGCTGGAAAATGGAAGCCTAAATTTTAATATAATCTATCAACTAGATTTGTTTTACTACCAGAAAGAAAAATGGACAGAACCCCTAAGTACAGGCCTTCCTGGCCCGAAAAAACAACCCTTTGTCAGGCTTATAAAATTGATCCAGCGATGGTAGTAGCCACCGTCAGGCAGCCCCCTGCAGTTGGTTCAGGACACCCATTATTGAGTTTTCTCAGGGCTGAAGCCCCAGGAAACCAAGAGCAGAGTTTAGCTCAAACCCCACTGTCCTTCTACCCCGTTATATCCAAATATCCCAGCCCCAGAACCTTCCCCTCCCTACCCAGGGTCATCTTCTGGAAATCACCGCCTTAAGTTAGGCCCTCTTTAAGAGGTTAGGGGCCACAGTAGACCCACTACAGTCCAGACTCCATTCACTATGCAAGACCTGAGCCAAATTAAAACAGAACTAGGGAAGTTTATAAAGGATGCTGACAAATATATCAAATGGTTCATAAACTGGGCTTAACATTTGAACTAACCTAGAGGGATTTATCAGTCATATAGAGAAAACTCTAAGAGAGAATATGACTCCATTATGGAGATGGCCAACAATTTGCAAATGCAATGCCTATAATGGTCCCTGGTGGCTACCCTGTGGGATCCACTGCTATTCCCCAGGTCAACCCCAATTGGGTTACAATATCCAGGGGGGTATATGGGCAAAGGACCACATGTTCATCTGCCTGGTAGAAGGGTAAAAGCTAGAAGAACAAAGGCTGTGAACTCTAATAGATTGGCCTTAATAGGCCAAGCCCATCTTGAAAACCCATTGCTGTCCTAGAGAGGCTACAAGAGACCCTAATGAAACATATTAACATAAACCCAGAGACACTAGAAAGGCAATTGGTCCAACTTAGGCAGCCCCAGATATTCAGAGGAAACTCCAAAAGCTCACACTGGGCCCCAAAACCCCCATATTTGACATCATCAGACTAACTTCTTTGGTCTTTTACAACCAGGACCTGGTGAAGGAGGAAAGGGCTCAGGAAAAGGAGAGGCAAAAGGAAAAGCAGCAGTTCCAGCTACTTGCTGCCCTACAAGTCTGTCAAGCCCCTTGAGGTTGCTCTTGGAATATCTTCCCAGGCAACTGCCATCAGCGCGGGAAGCCAGGCCACTGGAAGGCCAATTGCCCCAATGAGATAGATGGGAAAAAGCCCTGAACAGCTTGGCTCCTCTGCCACAAGCTCGTTCCCTGAAAACGGGACTGCCCTGAGCACTGAAAGAACCCTGGGACAAAATCCCAATCCCTGATAGCCTTGATCTAAAGGGACCCTATGCTCTAACTCCTCCTGGATCGAACATCACTATAGAAGAGATGGAGCCAAGGACTGCTTTGGATGTGGTAGGTAGAAATATAAGTTTTCTTTTGGACACAGGAACGGCCTGCTCAGTGCTTATCTCTTTTACTAGGCAATTATTCTCCCAATCCCCTCAGTTGATGGGGGTAAATGGGGCACTCATAACTTGAAGGTTTACTCCTCCTCTGTTGGACCTGTGTTTGGTAACTGTTTTTTCTCACTCGTTTTTAGTGATGCCAGAATGTCCTATGCCCCTTTTGGGTAGAGATATTTTGTTCAGACTAGGATCTCAGCTAACCTTTCCTCCAGGACTAGCACATCCTTTTCCAAATACAGTCTTATGCCTCAACACACACACACATGCATACACACACACACACACACACACACACACTCTCTCTCTCTCTCACATACACACATGTATGAACTGTGCCCAGACCTTCCCATTAATCCAGAGGTCTGCTCCCCAGGAATACCAGGAAAGGCCATAATGCCTATAGTAATTCAGCTCAAGGATCTTCCTGCTATCCTGTAGAAGGCAGTTTCCTCTTCAGCCAGAGGCCAAAAAGGGACTTCCACCCCTGATTGAAAAATCTGTAAAACATGAGTTGTTAATACTCTGTAACTCACCCTGTGATACCCCTACCTTACCTGTTTAAAAGAGCAATGGAACAATGGAGAATACAGGCTAGTCTAGGACTTGCAAGTCATAAATGGGGCAGCAGTCTCAATATACCCAGTGGTTCCCAACCCATGTGTAATTTCAGGAGAAGTACCTCCAGATGCTCAGTGATTTTCAGTCTTAGATCTCAAAGATGCTTTCTTTTGTATCCCCTTAGACCTATCCTCCCAACTTTTATTGCATTTGAGTGAGAGAATGACAAAGGAAGGATTCAACATTCTCTTGGATAGTGCTTCCACAAGGTTACAGAGATAGTCCGCATTTGTTTGGGCAAACCCTGGCTAGAGATTTGCAGGTTCTAACTCTTAAGAGGGGAGGTTGTCTCCTAAAGTATGCAGATGACCTGGTAATCTACTCTTCCTTAAGAAAGTTAGGAATCCAACATCTAGTCCAGACTTTAAATTTTCTTGCAGACAAAGAGTACAAGGTGTCCAAAGCCAAGGCACAGCCACTAACACAAGATGTCTAATACCTGGGAATAATCCTTACCCCTGGAGAACATAAGCTCCCTCTGCAACAGATACAGTCCATCCTTAGAATGACTATCCCAACAACTCAAAAGCAACTTCGGGCTTTTCTAGGAACCACAGGATATTGCAGACTTTGGATACTGAGATATGGTGGAATTGTTAAGTTCTTATATTAGGCTCCAAAAGAAGGAACAGATAGGGACACACTTCAGTGAGAAAAGGATCAAGAACAAGCCTTTAGGCAGCTAAAAACTGCTCTCTCACAAGACCCTGCCCTTTGGCCACCCATACTAACCAGATCTTTTCATTACTAAGAAGCAAGATGTAACCCTAGGAGTTCTAACTCAAAGTGTCTGGCCAATCAATCATCCTGTAGACTACTTTTCAAAGAACCTAGACCCAGCAGCATAAGGGTGGCCACATTTTCTCAAGGTAGTGGCTGTAGCAGCCCTCTTACTTGAGGAGGCCCTCAAAATCACAATGGGACAGTCAATCTAGCTCCTGATGTTCCACAAAATAGGCCCCTCATTGGACATAAAAGAACCACAGTGGCTCACTGACAACAGACTTCTTAAGCACTAAGTCTTGTTATTAGAAAACTTGAGCAGTCTGTTGAGTGATGTTCTACCCTTAACCCAGCCTCCTTATCCCCACTACCAGGAGAGGATGACTCAAAACATGCACGTTGTGAGATGCTTAACCAAATTTATGCTAGTCAGGAAGACTTAAAGCATCAGCCCCTACATAATCCAGATGGAATATGGTTGTCAGATTGCAGTAGCTTTGATAAGAATGAAACAAGATGGGCAGGGTATGCTACAGTGTCCCTTCATCAAATTATAAAGGTTAAAGTTCTGCCCCTGGGAACCTCAGCACAACCAGCCAGACTTATTTTTCTGACCAGAGCACTAAAACTAGGCGAAAAAAAGAAGAATAACTGTGTGTGCAGATTCCAAATATGCCTTTCTGGTGCTTCATGCACACATGGCTATCTGGAAGGAAAGTGGGTATCTAACACCTTGGGATATTCCTATTAAGTACAGGCCTCAAATATTAGAGCTGCTAGAGGCTGTTCATTTGCCCCAGGAAGTGACAGTAGTGCACTGTAAAGGAGACCAGAAGAACTCTGATGAAACTGCATGGGAAATAGGTTAGCTGACCAAAAAGCTAAAGACGCAGCCATCTCAGATGATACCTTCATGGAGGCCTCGTTCCTTTCTCTCCCCAGTGAACTTCCCCATCTCCAACACACTAAGGAAGAAATAGATTGGGCCACTTTACATAGGTATAAAGAAGAAACTAACGAATGGTACAGGTTGGGAGAACTTCTCCATCTACCTAAAGCCTCCCAGTGGAAAATCATGAAGAGTTTACCTGATTCCTGCCACCTTAGAAAGGACAGTCTAAGGCAAATTTGTAAATGAGCGTTCAGCATGAAGGGACTAAACAAAACTATTCAACAGGTTTTTCAAGCCTGCACCTTGTGTACCATAAATAATCCCTAGGGATGGAAACCATTTTCATTAGTAAGTTCATTCCGAAGAGAGGTACATACCCTGGGGAGGAGTGGTAGATGGACTCCATTCAGCTCCCCACATTCGCAGGTATAAATACCTCTTGTTCTGTGTAGATGTCTTCACGGAATGTGTAGAAGCCTGCTTCTCAAGGACTGAAAAGGCATGTGAAGTAGCTAAATTCCTCTTAAAGGAACTCATTCCCTGGTTTGGACTCCCTGGGTCGTTGCAGAATGACAATGGTCCATCCTTCCCTTCCCAAGTAACTCAACAGGTTAGTAGTGCCCTGGGTATAAAGTGGTACCTTCACCCTGCCTGGAGACTGCAATCTTCAGGAAAAGTGGAGAGAACTAACCAAACCCTCAAAAGCATCCTTAATAAACTCTGCCAGGAAACAGCATAGCCATGAGTGTGGACCTCTCACCTTTAGTTCTCCTTTGCATCTGTATTGCCCCTAAAGGCTTCCTTGGAATTAAGACCTTTAGAGTCCTTATGTGGTAGGCTATTCCTATATTAAGACTTATTACCAGATGAAGAAACTGCCAAAATCACCTAGTATGTCTCTTCTTCTTCTTTTTTTTTTTTTTTTTTTTTTTTGAGACGGAGTCTCGCTCTGCCGCCCAGGCTGGAGTGCAGTGGCCGGATCTCAGCTCACTGCAAGCTCCGCCTCCCGGGTTTACGCCATTCTCCTGCCTCAGCCTCCCGAGTAGCTGGAACTACAGGCGCCCGCCACCTCGCCCGGCTAGTTTTCTGTATTTTTTAGTAGAGACAGGGTTTCACCGTGTCGGCCAGGATGGTCTCGATCTCCTGACCTCGTGATCCACCCGTCTCGGCCTCCCAAAGTGCTGGGATTACAGGCTTGAGCCACCGCGCCCGGCTAGTATGTCTCTTCTTTAGCAGGCTTCCAACAGGTTCTCTAGGAATATGGAGGAAACCTAAAAATCAGAAGTGGAAATATCTTCACCTCTATATCCTCAAGCTCACTAGTTCTAATTAAAGCCTAGAAGAATGTAAACCTGAATTCCCAACTAACTCCACTCTGGAAGGGCCTCGTCACTGTTCTATTATCTCATCCCATAGCCATTAAAGTACCAGAGATTGCCTGCTGGATATATCACACCTAAGGGAAGCCGTGGAAAGGACCCCACACACCTGAGCCAGAAGCAACACCCGCAGTTCCTGAATATACTTGCAAGGTACTGGAAGATCTGAAATTCCTCTTTCAGTGAAAAGTTAAGTAATGCTTTTTCACCTCAAAGTAAGGTGATCCCAATAGCAGGAATTTTACATGCAATTGCTCTGATTGTTATCATTATTTTAACCCTAACTGTATACCACCAGAAGTTTCAGCAGCAGGTTGCTTTGTGACAAATTTCTCTTTTACAATCACCATAGATCACCGTGGGTCTGCTCCTGCTGGTTCTCATACTCACCACTTTACTAGTAGCACACTACCATCTTGATTTCCCATCATGAGAAAAAGCTTGGCAACTGATCCAAAGCACAGGATTCCCTTATTCCACCAGTTGCTGGTTATATACTAGCTCTTCTGCTAAAACACCAGAGAGCGCTTATCCAGCCTCGCCCAGAGACTGGACAAGCATACAGGTGGAATTACATGGTTTTTATCAATGAGACCTTAATCTGAAAATGATGTTCCAACCTGCAAAAAGTCTTCTTGCAAAAGTAAAGCAAGATTTCACTGGTATCTGCAGGGAACCTCCCATTTTTGGGCCCATCTTTTCTAAGATTGATTTAATGGCAGTAGCCCCTGTTTGTGTTATAACCAAAAGTAAAAA
Organism: Theropithecus gelada; assembly: GCF_003255815.1. Lineage (NCBI taxonomy): Eukaryota > Metazoa > Chordata > Mammalia > Primates > Cercopithecidae > Theropithecus > Theropithecus gelada. Next base: position 95,249,610 of record NC_037672.1, on the reverse strand, counting down.
TGTAAAGAAGGTAGGCACTCTTCTCAGTACAGTTTGTAATGTTACTTTCAGGGTAGAGCCTAACCAACAGACATACCAAGCAAATGCCCATAACCAATTCTACCGTCAACCAAGATTCCCCAGACCTCCAGATATTACCTTTCCTCAGGGAACTTTGCTAGATAAGTCTACCCAGTTTTGCCAGGGAAGTCCAAACTCATGCAGTGCTCACAATTTCTGGTTCCAGCCTGCTGATTGTAACCAATATCTGCAAATTGTCAATCTCAGTTCCACAGCAGAATGGGTCCTATTAGACGAAACTCAAAATTCTGTTTTTTGGGAAAATAAAATAAGGGATCTAAACAAAGCCAAACCTCATACATCAAAATCTTAGCAGGCATAACTATAGCCACCAACTACCTGCGTGTGTCACAGTCTTGGAAGTTTTTGGAACGTCCCTCACCCCCTTATTTTGTTTTAACATCCCTACTTCTCTTAAAACCCAAGGAGATCTCTATATTGTGGCTAATTAGTTCACCAATGCCTCTCGGCTAGCTGTACTGGAACTTGTACCATAGGCTATGTATCCCTGGACATCTTTATGGACCCTGGTAATCTCTCTTTTACAGTACCAGTCTATGAGCATTCCATCTTGCCCAGACAGGCTATCCAATTAATTTCCCTCTCCTTCTCATGAGACTCAGCATTATAGCCAATACGAGAACTGGAATTACTGGAATCACAAAAGCCTCCTTAACCTATAGCCAGCTCTCAAAGGAAATGGCCAACAACACTGATGCCATGGCTATAAACCTTAACGACCATGCAAGAACAAATCAACTCTTTAGCAACTGAAGTCCTCCAAAATTGTCAAGGACTAGATACCTTAACAGCAGCACAAGGAGGAATTTGTTTAGCCTTAGATGAAAAACATTGCTTTTGAGTTAATCAATTGGGAAAAGTACAAGACAACATCAGACAACTCCTAAATCAAGCCTCCGGTTTATGGGAACAAGCCTCTCAAGTTGGCTAAATTGGGAAGGAATTTGGAAATGGTTCTCCTGGGTTCTTCCATTTTTAGGACCACTTGTTGGTTTACTTTTGTTCTTTTTTGGTTCATGCCCTCTAAATCTAATAACCTGGTTTGGCTCCTCTTACCTTCAGGCCATTAAGCTCCAGATAATCTTCAGTGAAGGATACATGCTTTCAATATTCAAGAACCACCCTTCTACAGAGGACCCCTAGAGTGCCCATCAGTGGGACACGACAGAAGTAACATTCTGCCCCTGTCACCCTTGGACCTGGCTGGATACTGCTTTCAACAACTCATGGAGCTACCCTGCCCTGAGAGCTAGCAAGAGGCTCAGACCTACTGAACAAGCACCGCCACCCCTCTGTCAGCAGGAAGCAGTTACAGAAGACTAACACACATTCATTTTCCCAAAATAATTGAGGTATTAATACTCTTGCGGGGGGAAATGTTACAGAAGGCAGCTAGTCTCACATAAGCAGAGTAGGAGAGCCCCCCCCCCCACCAGAAGTGTCAAGCAACTATCAAGTAATGATCACATGGTATTAAACTGTCTCTCTAAAATAAAAACTGATCGTAGCCAGCAGCACCAGGGAAAGGCAGTCTTCCAACAGATAAAAAGACTGGAAACTAGTGATCAGCAGCTTCTTGATAAGGTCTCAGGAGTTGGATGAGTCGGCTCAATTCAAGCTTGTGCATTAACATGCAAAATGGTGGACTTTAACTGATATATAACCTTCCAGGGACATTTGATTAGTAAGGGAAGAATGTCTCAAGTGAGCATGCTTACAACTTCAGTAAACACACTACACATGTGACCCCTCCCTGATGCTAGCAGGCCACTGTACATCCAGACAGACTATCCCAAGGGAAGAATCAGGAAGGGACACAAGACTCCAAAAGTATGCCAACTTATAAAACCCTAAGTCAAGGGCAAAACTGGGCACTTGATCTCTCAAGTTGTCCACTTGGCCCTCTTCCAAGTGTAGCTTACTTCCTTCTGTTCCTGCTCTAAACTTGTTAATAAACTTTTACTCCTGCTCTAAGATTTGCATCAGTCTCGCACTGTGCCTTATGCCCCTTGGTCGAACTCTTTCTTCTAAGGAGGCAAGAACTGAGGCTGCTGCAGACCTGTACAGATTCACCACCAGTAACAGTATCACTTAGCAATAGCTGTTAAGTCTGTTAATGAAGAAAGACCTGAAAAATAAAGGAAAACAGTATATAATTTGAAAAGAAGAATACTAAACATGCAACTGATTATCTTTTCATTCATGTACATGGCATGTTTTCTCATTTTAAAAAAACTATAGCTTTTATTTGGCAGATGTTTTTGTACTTTGTGGGTGAAAAGATTATTTCCTATTTAAATTTACAAAACACATTACAAACATTTTAGCACTTTAGTACATGAAAAATAGTGTACTTTAACCATAGCTATAGTCCCATTTCCATCAATGTGGCTAAGATGTAGAATACCTACTAACCAAGTGATTATTTCATACTTCTGTTTATCCTTTTGTTGATGCCATGAAAATCTGGAGAAATTTAATAATGTCATATTTGTTTATATTCTTAAAACAAAGAATAATACAGCAAATATATATTAAAAGTCACATCATATGGTTTTCAATGAAGCAAACAGGGATAGGTAAAGGAGACTCTTCTAAATGTCAAGGCTACTCTATGTTACTTTTTAACGTGATAGTGATAAAATCATAACTCAAATACTTTTTTTGGCTAATCTTATACTTTTCCTTAGTTAAAAGCATTTCTACTCTTAACAGGTGCAGTATATTAATTTATAATTTATGCCAAGCTGTCAAAATTCTCATTTTCAAGCATCATAATCCTTTTCACAAGTCCAAACTAAAGCAACTTTCTAGTGTTCACTGATATTTTTACTACTAATTTTCAGAAGTGTATTGAATAAGACAATTTCCATTGTCCATGTTTTTATAGTATGTTGCTACATCTCTTTTATATTGCAGTTTTACCATGTATACCAGCTATAGAGTCATGTCATTTGTTCTAGTTATCACAGATTTTGTATAAGTAAATGACTTAGAAACTTTTTTTTTTTTTTTTAGACAGAATCTCATTCTGTTGCCCAGGCTAGAATGCAGTGGCATGATCATAACTCACTGCAGCCTCAAACTGCTAGGCTCAAGAAATCCTCCTGCCTCAGCCTCCCAAGTAACTGGAACTACAGGAGTGTGCCACCATGCCTGGCTGCTAATTTTCTTTTTTTTCTTGAGACGGAGTTTCACTCTTGTCGCCCAGGCTGGAGTTCAGTGACACGATCTCAGCTAACTCAACCTCCGCCTCCTGGGATCAAGCCATTCTCCTGCCTCAACCTCCCGAGTAGCTGGGATTACAGGTGTGAGCCACCATGCCCAGCTAATTTTTGTATTTTTAGTAGAGATGGGGTTTCACCATGTTGGCCAAGCTGTTCTCGAACTCCTGACCTCAGGTGATCCACCTGCTTCGACCTCCCAAAGTGCTGTGATGACAGGTGTGAGCCACTGTGCCAGGCCATATTTTAAATTTTTTTTGTAGAGGTGGGCATCTCACTATCTTGCCCAGGCTGGTCTTAAACTTCTGGCCTCATGTGATTCTCCTCCCTTGTCCCCACAAAATGCTGAGATCAAAGACTGAAACTTTCTATTTTTTGAAAATGTAAAACAAGTTTGATATACAATCAACATTTGGCAAAAACTATATCCTTTACAAAGCCATGTTCAAATAGGTAAATGCGTTCCTCTGCCTAGATGATGCTCATCTTGGGCTTGCAGAATAAAATTCCAATGGACAAAGGTAAATAGGTGAAGAAGACTTTATTCAAGCTTATTGCAAAAACAGGGAGATTGAAATCAACTCCACTTAAGGAAAAGGTGGGAATGTTTTTAAACACTGGAGTGAGTGTATGGAAAAGTACTGGAAGGCTTTAGGAAGGGGGTTGATCACTGGAATGTGTCCAGCACAATTAGTTATTCCTGAGCTTGCATTTCTATTTTCTGTGATTAGGCCATTTGTGTTTGCTAGTTGGGACCCATAGAAGTTAGTCTCCTACTCTCCCAAGGAGACTGGGAGGTAAGGGTGCTATTCCCTGCAATGTTTGTATTTCAAAGAGATAGGTCCTGGGTCACTGAGAAGGACATTCCTGAGCCTTAATACTGGCAAGAAGCTGGGAGAAGATTTACATACATTTCAAAGGGCAGAAAAATAATTTATGATTATAAGTTTTCTGAAATAAATATTATAAGAAAAGGTTTGTCAGGGCCCTATAGTCAAGAAGAACTCTGTGTAAAGTTCGGTCAAGCTGAGGGAAACATGAAGGCTTGCATGGTTAGACTGAAAACATTGCTTAAACTTGGTTGTATGCATATTTGTTAGGGATGCTGGGACCTGCTACTCCTTTTATTGTAACTAGGACCCTTTGGGCCATGAGAAATTTAACACAAGAGTGAGAACTTTTTGGGGACACTTTACTGGCACAAGATACTATTTACCTAAGACAATCAGACTTTATTCTAAGCTTGATTCAGAGAGACCCACATTCATAAACATTATAAAACTAAAATATTTTAATAGCTATTTTTTTGTTCCCAAAGCTATGGCAGTGTACCTAAAAACAACAATAAAATGGAAAAAGAGACTTCAGATACTGCCTTGTTTAAGTACCTTGCCTTAAATTTTGATATTTCAAGGTATACTAGAGAACTAGCAATACATTTTATGTTGAACACTAACAAAAACAAATAACCTAAATTTTACAGCAAAAATAACTAGTTTTAGCTGAGGTTACTCTAAGGATAATGAGGACAATTACATCATGCAAATTTTGAGTCTTTCACAGTGAGTTAGCCCTAGAGTTTTTTTGCTGAGAATGGCAGAAAGTATGTTTTTTTTTTTTTTTCCCAGCGAAGTGATCTTTTATAAATCAGATATGTATGATTATTAATAACAATTATTGTCATTACAGGTCTTTCTGATTTTCCATCCTGGTAATTATCATTGACACTAATTCAGATATTTTTACTTTCCAATTAACTTTCTACAATTTATGCAGGTCTCCAAACTTACACATTTATATCTGTTCTCCAAAGCCCTATTGCTCAATGCCATTATCAGGTTCACCCAAGTGCCTCATTCTTACCACATTCTAATAACTGATGCCTAAGATCTGCCTCCTTTGTTCTTTAATGATCACATTCTGTTCATCTCCTTAACTCTGCCACAGAGGAGGACAGCCCTCTGCAACATATATTTTAGTTTCTTACTTAAATGGCTTCTTCCTTGCTTTTTAGAAAACAGAAATTAATCTTACACAATGTAAAGGAACTGGGTAAGCTTAGAGAAAAAGCATCTATTAAAAACAAAACACCACAAAACAACTAGGAGGAAGAAGGAAGGAGAGTGCTGTTTCCAGTGTTATCATTATATCTGTGAATGATAAACACAACACTTTCTAGCATTGTGAGAGCTGTTTTCTCACCTGTGATGTGAAAAAAAAGACAAGGGAAGAAATTAAGAAATGCAGAAGTCAAAATATAGAATCTATGCATTATTTTCTCTAAAATAGAGCCTATAAATAGGAATATGAGAATTTTTAAAATCTTTTTTTAACATCCATGCAAACTTGGAAAAGATATTTTTTAATATTAAAAGTGAGTCATATAACGTTTTATTACCAGTAACTTAATGACATGTTGTATCTTACTTGTTCTTGCTCTGTATTTTTCCAACGTGAGTTTATTAGGCACTTAATTTTTGCCAGATATTATAAGAGATCACTGGATACACCATTATTTAGAAATCATTCCTGACCTAAAGTAATTTATGAATTAGAAGTAAAGATGGTGAGATAATAAGTAAATGTGACACAGAGACATGAGTGCCTAGTAAGGCTAAGTAAGGGAGAAAGGAAAAATTACTAGCAAGAAATGGTGAACCAAGTCTTTGATCAATCACAAAGTCTTCCTTAGGTAGAGAATTCTGGTAATAAGCATATGTATGTGGGTTCCTCTGGAAAATATGTTACTAGGAATTAAATTTCAAAAGTACTTCTGCATTTAATTTTAATATTCTCTCTCAATTGCTTTTGGAATAGCTTGTACGAGATTATGTATTCACTAAATGTTTTATACCTTCACTAACACTATTTACCATCAAGAATTTGAGTTCTGATACTCCAATGTTTTTGTTTTTCCATATCTTGAGTTATAAATGATATTTGTTTGTTTGTTTGTTTTCCTGAGAACTCTTATGTACATTCCTTTTTATTTCAAATTGAATTGTTTTGGCCTTTTCTAAGTGCCTTGGAGGAGTTCATCCTTTATTTAAAAAACTATTTTTGTTTTTATTTAAAAATTTTTCCCACAGATTTTGACTTAGCAATAATCTATTTCACACAGAATTGTTTTATTTTTAGATAGTTTAGTTTTCCATGTTAAGATATTATTTCTTTATTGCAAGAATGGTTATTAAGGTTTAGTATTTTATATTTTATATTCATGGGAATTATATTATACATGCACTTTTGCAGCAAGCTTCCCCTCCTCAACCCACTTAATGGTAACTGAAGCAAAATTTTGGAATTTATAACCTTAGCTTAATCTTTCTAAAAGCAGCAGATATTTCTTTCACGTAGCACTAGCATAACTTATGTAATCAGCTCTTTAGTGATGTGTACTTAGCCTTCTTGACAGCTATGGAGGTGACAGTAAAGTTTTCATACTCACTATTATTACACATTTGTATTAGTCTGTTTTTACACTGTTGATAAAGACATAACTGAGACTGGGAAGAAAAGGAGGTTTAATTTGACTTAAAGTTCCACATGGCTGGTGAGGTCTCATAATCATGGCAAAGGGTGAAAGGCACTTCTTTCATGGTGGCAGCAAGAGAGAAAGAGGAAGAAGCAAAGTGGAAACCCCTGATAAACCCATCAGATCTCATGAGACTTATTCACTATCACATCAGAACAGCACAGGAAAGACCAATCCCCATGATTTAATTACCTCGCCCTGGGTCCCTCCCACAACATGTGGGAATTCTGGGAGATACAATTGAAGTTGAGATTTGAATGGTGACACAGCCAAATCATATCAAGATTCTATTATAAATTCCTAATGTTGAGTAATTTGTTTAAATATTTTATTTACTACTGATTTCGATTTGCTCAAATCATTACAGATTTTTTCCTATTTATTAATTTATTTTCTTGCTTATTTAACTTTTGAGTTCTGTTCATGAGATTAGTTTGATTTATTTTTTAATGTGTAACCTTTGCCAGATTGAGGTCAGTATTATGCTGTCCTCATAATCGATTGGCAGACACACTTATCTCTACTATCTGGATCAATTTAGACAGATTTGATGTTTTCTTTTCTTTGAAAGTTCCAGGGATAACTTTTTATTTATTTATTTTTTTAGATGGAGTCTCTGTTACCTGGACTGGAGTGCAGTGGTGTGATATTGGCTCACTGCAACCTCCGCCTCCTGGGTTCAAGCGATTCTCCTGCCTCAGCCTCCCCAAGCAGCTGGGACTACCATGCCCAGCTATTTTTTTTTCTTACTTTTAGTAGAGATGAGGTTTCACCATGTTGGTCAGGCTGGTCTCAAACTCTTGACCTCAGGTCATCTGCTCACCTTGGCCTCCCAACCACGGAGAACTTTTATAACCATCAGAGCCTAGAGCTTGCTTAAGGGGCAACTATCATTTTCAATTTTCAAATGTCTAAATTCTTCAGAAACTTGAGGGTTTCTATTTGTTGTCAATTATGCTTAGGTAGTTTGTATTATTCTAGAAAATAGTAATTTTAAGTCATTATTCGTATTTATTCATATTTATTTCATAATGTTGGTAAATTGAATAGGACTTTTTACATTGAATTGTACCTGTAATTTTCCCCCACTTTTAAAGTTTATGAATTTTAACTTTTTTTCCTCTGGTTGGTTTTGGCGAGGTTCATTTACTCTTGTGTTTTAATTTTATTATTGTGTTGATTTTTCTTATACAAAAACAGATCTTTTGTTTATTTATTACTTTGAAAATTATTACTTCCTCGTTTCTGCTTTACCAATTCTGTCATTCTGCGTTCCTTTGGCTTATGTAGTTATATATTTTCTAAAGTATGGAACTGGTTACTCAATTCATTTATCTTTATTCTGTTTTTAAATTAGGTGTTTCAATCCATGTATTATTCTTTGTGTCTTGCTTTACTAATATGCCATAAATATAGTTGTAGACTTTTAAAATTATTTTATACACTCAATATTTTGTAAATTTTTGTCAATACTTCAAGTTATACTTGAGTTTTTGAATGTCTCATTATTATTTTTATACATTTAGTATTTATTATAGTTTATAACTTATGAATGTTGATGCTTTCATTTTCTATGCCTAAAGGTTTGTGACATATTTTTGCATATTTTACATATATTTAAAAATTGTAAATTGGCCTTTAAATATCTATTTACTGCTATTTAACATGAAATAAACCTTCTTTGGTGATGGAGCCATGGTTTTCATTTCAATTTTTGGGGAGGTCATCTGTAGGTAAGATATTCCTAAGATTTGTTTTGAGCATTTTGAGAGATTTTTTTCCCTTTATGAAGTGAATGCTTTTCCTTCTTGATATGACAAATACAAATTCCTACCTACATGCATATTTTTTCACATTTCCTCTTTTTTGTGCCTTAAAAAAATTGTTCACTCTATCTTTTTTCTATTTCAGTTCATGTGTGTGTTTCCTTTTTATAATGTGACACTTTATAGCCTACTTTCTTCAAGTGGTTACTTTTTAACTGTTTATTGGTAAAGTGTCAAAAACTTTAAAGATTTAAACCATCATTAGCAAAAAACTTTAAACCACTGTTAGCAAAAAAATAAAATGAAATTCAAAATACAGTCTCAACATGTCAATAAAAATTATTATGTACTTTTACAGGTAAAATTCTTAGTAATTATATTAAATGCATGAAAAATAAATTTCTCTCTTGTATTCCAGATACAAACAACTAAGATAGATGTGGTAATATTTTATTTTTATATTCTGGGAAATCATTTTACATATGGCCTAGTGTAGGAAAAATACTGGATCTTAATGTAGTCGTTTTAGACATTACCTATTAACTTCATACTTTAAAGTAATGTGTGTTCTTTCATTTACTTCCAGCTTTCTTCTCTTGCCTTCACGATCAGATTTTATTATTTTTAGTTTTTCTGATAGTGACATTTGCACCTTTAAGAAAATATTTATACCTCTTTTACTCCATTTATTAATTTCAAACAATTTCCATGGAACTTTCATTCCTTATTATAAACAATGCAGTAATCAGATTAGAGATTTCCTAGCTCATCTCTACTCAATTGACTTGTTTTAAGCATTGCTTGTTTGTTCTCTCTGTAAAACATAACTGATGAATGTCCAGCATGTGTGAAAAACTAATTTCTAAATAACTCTTATGTATCTTGCTCTGGCAAGCTGTATTTTCCAACCATGGATTAAATAATATCTTTCATTCTACATGCTCTTTTACAGTGGACTTTGCCAACCTGCTGTCTTTGCCCTGTCTACTTGAATTTGGCAAACTAAGTATGTTGCTCCTAACCAAGAGAATGTAATTAATGATGTTGTAGCTTATAAGGCCAGTTTAGAAAAGGCCATGCGGCTTCAGCTTGTCTTAAAACATTGTCTTTTGTGACAGCTGCCATGTAAGAAGCAAGACCACCATGCTGGAGAGGCCAAATGTAAACCCATGATATTTATATAACATTTTTTCTGCTTTTATTTTGGGATTTTTCCCCTACTGAACCCCTTTTTTTTTTCTCAACTAGCTCATGGTTCATATTTCTCTGTGGTTTTGGAAATTTTTGTTAATCTATGTCTTAAGCTCTTTGTTTTATAGGTGTATTAGTTTCTTTCATGTCATGTTTAAATTAAAAAATTAGTTGAAATATTTAGTAAGTACATATATAAACTTTTTTCTTGTATGTTGCTCATCTGCTTTTGATTTGTGATTTTTCTTATTTTTAATATGATAATTTTACATAGAAATTTCTAACTTACTCTTTCTACTTGAATTGATGTAGTTCTGGGATCAGATAATTTATTCTCCTATAAATAATGTAAGGAATGCCTGGAGAGTGAGCAGTTATGACAGGCAGCTTGAGCTTCCTTCTGTGGTCTATGGAAACTTCTCATCAACACTTCTTTGCCCTTTTGACTTGATTTGCCTTCCTGTAAGTTGAAAGTCCCAGTGACTCAGAATAAACTTTGCAGATTTTTTTCCTGTCTCTCTCTTCATGTAGCTGTCTTTTCAGATGACAAAATATTGGCAGATGCAAAGCTTCTTGTGGCTCAGAATATTTCTCTTTTCTGACACAAAGGTAGCCTGCTGGGAAAGGTGGATATCACTGCTTATTTTCAAAGTCAGTGCTGTCTTTTTGCCATGCCATGGTGTTAAACCGGGTTTAGGGAGATTACTGGAGACAGCCAGTGCTCTTCACTTATGTAAGGTGGGAAGAAGGGAGACTATAATGAGTGTCCACTTGGTGACATAATGACAACATACCTGGAAATTCTGTGCTTTGACACAGAGTAATTTAGAGATGTCTCCAGCTTCTCTGCGACCTCACCTATAAAGAGGTATTGTTTCTACATCTAATATTTTATTTACATCTTTTTTATAAAAATTGAATTTTATCCTTAGCCTGTTCACCTTGTCTCATTAATTCCAACATCCAACTAAAATAATTTTGGGCAATGCCTTATTGAATAGCTTCATTACTTTAGAAAACTCTTTTCCCTGAACATTTTGTCTAGATGAATGCACAGGTTCTAGGTGTGTAAGTTTAAAATTTTAAAACTTTACTATCTTTGGCAGTTATTCTTCCCAGTTTTGACTTGTCATTTTATGTAATTTGTTGTTTCAGTAAATATATTTTTTTTCTATTTGGTGATTTTGGATGGGAGTATAGGAAGAAAATGAAATTATAATTGCTGGAGTTTTAGATAATTCATTGTAAAACCACCCCAGATTTTCATTTCAAAGAAAATCTCTCTGGCAATTGATTATTAGAGGTAAAGGAAGAGGAAAATGAAGTCTGAAGATGAATCTGAAGTCTTTTAATTAGAGGAAGTAAGAACTAATATATTGACATTAGCGTTAAAAAAAAATAAAATTGAGTCTTGTTAAAGAAGAAGGATTGGAGAATTCCATGACTGCTTTCAAGCTAAGCTGAGGAAGAGCAGAATCAAGCACAAAAGTCTGTTAGATGCTGATACAGAAGTTTAATTTTCTGGATTAAGGAAATCAGAAAAAGGTGAGTTTGTTGTAATAGATGATGAGTATATTGTTGAACAGGGTGTGCTTTCAAAGTTTTTGGAACATCGAATAATTGATTTTTACCTGTAAGGTGTGTCAATGACTGGAGGCATTTTTGTTTGTCATAACTGGGAGTGGTGTGTGCTAGTGGCCTCAGGTAGGTGTGGACCAGAGAAGATGCTACAGTTATTAAAATGTACAGGATAGCCCCTCAACAAAGGATTATCTGGTCCCAAGTGTCAATAACGTTGGTGTTAAAAAGTCATGCTCTAGATGGTGTGGTAGTTCACACCTGTAATCCCAGCACTTCAGGAGGCTGAGGTGGGTGGATCACCTGAGGTCAGCAGTTCGAGCCCAGCCTAACCAACATGGTCTAACTCTACTAAAAATACAAAATACATGGTTTATCTCTACTAAAAATACAAAAATTCTCCAGAAGTGGTGGAGCACACCTGTAATCTCAGCTACTTGAGAGGCTGAAGCACGAGATTTGCTTGAATCTGGGAGATGGAGGTTGCAGTGAGCTGAGATCAAACCACTGCACTCCAGCCTCGGCAACAGAGTGTGACTCGGTCTCAAAAAAAAAAAAAAAAAAGTCATGCTCTAAGTGGACATGTCAATAGGCAGTTTGATATTGAGGTCTGGAATTCATATGGGGGAACAACATCAGAGCCACATTTTGGGAAGAGACCTCTGGTTGGCCCCAAATGCGTTCTTTCTTCCTATTGAACACACAGAGAGACTACATTTCTCAGCTTCCCTTCTGTTAGGTGAGCCTTTGTGACTCACTTCTAACTAATGGAATTCAAAAATAATGATACATTCAAAAGATATTCAAATGATACATTCAAAAGATACATTCAAAAATATACTTCTAGGTCTAGTGTATTAAAAAATTTCCATTTGCAGATGGCTCACTCCTGTAATCCCAGCACTGGGAGACCGAGACGGGCGGATCACGAGGTCAGGAGATTGAGACCATCCTGGCTGACACGGTTAAGCTTAAACCCCATCTCTACAAAAAATACAAACAAAATTAGCCAGGCGTGCTGGCGGGCGCCTGTAGTCCCAGCTACTCTGAAGGCTGAGGCAGGAGAATGGCGTGAACCCGGGAGGCGGAGCTTTCGGTGAGCCGAGATTGCGTCACTACTCTACAGCCTGGGCGACAGAGCGAGACTCTGACTCTAAAAAAATAAAAAAGTTCCATTTGCAGTTTTCCCTTTCCATTTGCTTTATACAAATGAGGACAACCAACATAGAAGCCATGAAAGATGGTGGATCCACAATATAGAATTTTCCTAATTACAAATCAGTTCCTTGGAAGAGAGAACTACCTGCTCATTGAGAACACTTGTTTTGGACCAGTTGTACGTAACAAAATAAACAACTATTTCAAGAATTGGAGAGTCTATGGTTATATTTGTTACCTACTTCTGCATAACAAATAACCCCACAATTTAGTAACTTAACAAACATTCATTATCTCAGTTTCTGAGAGTCAGGAATCTGGGAGCAACTTAGCTGAGTGGTGCTGGCTCTGCATCTCTTGTAAAGTTGCAGTCAAGTTGTCAGCTGGGGCTGCAGTCATTTCAAGGCTCAACTGGAGCCAGAGAATCTGCTTCTAAGCTCACAGGGTTGTTGGCAGGCCTTGCTGTCTCATTGGCTGTTTGCCGAGGCCTTTGTTCCTTGCCACATGGGCCTCTCCATAGGCTGCCTGAACAGCCTCCTTATATGGCAGCTGATTTCCATCAGAGCTGGTAGTAGAGAGAGGGGAGAAGAACTAAAAAAGATAAGGAGTGGAGACACTAAAGATGGAGGAACAGAAGCCACGGTCTTTTATAATCTGATCTCAGAGATAGCTTATCATCACTGTGCTATTGGTCACACAGAAGAACAATGGTGCAAGGAGCTACCTAAGAGTATGGATAACAGAATATAAGGCTTATTGCAAGTTACTTCAGAGTTTTTGTTTATTTGTTTCTTTGTGTTGTGTGTGTGTGTGTGTGTGTGTGTTGGTTTTTGAGACGGAGTCTCCCTCTGTCACCCAGGCTGGAGTGCAGTGGCATGATCTAGACTCACTGCAATCTCCGTTTCTTGGGTTCAAGGATGCCTCACCCTCCCGAATAGCTGAGATTACAGGCGCAAGCTACCACGCATGGCTAATTTTTGTATTTTTGGTAGACACGGAGTTTCACCATGTTGGTTAGGTTGGTCTTGAACTCCTGACCTCAGGTGATCCGCCTTCCTCGGCCTCCCAACACTCCCGAAGTGTTGGGAGGCCGAGGAAGTGCTGGGATTACAGCCACCACACCCAGCCTCACTTCATATTTTAAACATTCACTACCACAGAAGTTTATCCTTTATATCAGAAAGTACTATTCTTGTCATTATGAACAGTTCTATTTTTCTTTTATTAAGAATGAATAGTATTCCTGGCATGGGAAAGTTTGACTTGGAAATCAAAGTGTAGTGAAAGCTGATACAAATGTCTTAAATAGCAAACACGCATTTAAGTATCTGCTATGGACTATGTCTCCTCAAAATTCATGTTACAGCCCTTACTGCTAATGTGACTATATTTGGAGATAGGACCTTTTGGAGGTCTTTAAGGTTAAATGAGGTCATAAAGGTAAGGCTTTGATTGGATGGGATTAGTGTCCTTATAAGAAGGCTACCAGAGCTCTTGCTGTCTTTCCACCACATAAGGACACAGTAAGAAGGTGGCCATCTACAAGACAGGAAGAGGTTCCTCACCAGAACCTGGCCACGCTGCCTCCACAATCTCAGACTTTCAGCCTCCAGAACTGTGAGAAAATAAATTTCAAGTCTTTAAGCCTCCCAGTCTACGGCATTTTGTTAAGGTAACCTGAGTTGACTAATAACAGTAACCATTTGTAGAGGGTTTATTCAATGTTATACGTGGAGTAACAAAGAGAGATATAACCTGAAAGAATTCATTGCCATGTCACAGGAAAATATGTACCAGGAATGTTCCTTGGACAGACTGTTGAGAAATTTCAGACTGAGATCTAGGGAGAAGAGAAGAACCTAGGAATAAAGCCCAAGTCAAATCTACATTGTCCGAATGAAAGATTCTTTAATTCAAGAATAAGAACTTCAAACAATAAGCAGTGAGGAAAACCAGAGAGCAGACAAAGCTCATGGTTAAGACAGTCTTTTATAGCTGACAGATATGGGTTTAATGTCAGCTTTATTGGTAACTGTATAACTTTGAACAAGTAAATTTACTTGGCTTTAGCTTTCTTAGCTCTAAAGTTAGGATATAAAAACATATTTCATAAGATTGTTTTAAGAGATAAACTACCATGCGTGTAAAATACATAGTAGAGTGTCCATTATAGAAGAACACTCAATACATATTTAATAAAGTGCTTACAAATTCTCATTATCAACCTAAACAAAGGGCATATTTGTTAAGTTTGCTGGTGACAGATACTAAAAGTGGAGATTGAAGGGAAAATGATGTATACAAGAGAGATTTTAACTTCAAAGTGACATAAATAATTTGAAGAAGAAATCAGGGGAAGTGACTTGCTTAAATATCCATACAGTATATATTTATTATGTGCTTACTGTGTCCACAGGGAATTAAGCAGTGAAAAAAAAAAAATACAAAGGAAAACACCAACAACGTCTTTTCTAACATGGAGCTTACATTCTAGAGTAAGAGAAAGACCATAAACAAATACATATGTAGTAAAACGTGACTATGAATGCTACAGAGAAAAATAAGAACAGTAAGGCGGATGTGGGAGCCTGGGGATTTCTTTTATATAGGATAGTCAAGAAAGGCCTCATTACCAAGTAATTTTACTCCGCCGTTTATTCAATTTATTTATTTGCTGATTCCATAATACTTATTTATGTATTTATGTGTTTTTAATTTATTTTGTATTTTTAGAAAGAGGGTCTCACTCTATCACCCAGGCTGGAGTGCAATGGTGTGATCATAGCTCATTGTAGCCTCAAACTCCTGGGCTCAAGAGATCCTCCCATCTCAGCCTCCCAAGTAACTAGGTCTACAGGCACCCGCCACCGTGCTTGGCTAATTTTTTAAAAATTATTTTAGAGGTGGGGTTGTGCTATGTTGCCCAGGCAGGTCTCAAACTCTTGGCCTCAGGTGATCCTCCTGCCTTGGCCTTTTGAAGCATTGGCATTATAGGCATGGGCCACCATGCCTGGCCCCATAATATTTATTTAGAGTATACACTGTGATAGGTACTAGAAAACCTCTGATAGTTCAGTAAAAAATTGCAATGATGTTTGCAACAGGTAATTCAGTTTGGCCATGATTGTTTTGACTGTCATAACACTCCTAAGAAAAAAGTCTATATTTCCGCTTAACTGGGTCCTTGAAACTCAAACTCAAAGTTAAAAAGCTCTGATTTGTGGTTGAAATTATAATCTGGCTAAAAGCCAGCAACATTGAGCCATTTTTCAATTTTCAGTGATTCATAAGCAGTCTAGTATTTAAGACAGATAAAATTATTGTACAGAATTGTGTTTCTCTGTACTTAAAAGGAGAAAAAACCATGAAGGTTGTTAATATTTGAAAAAAGAAGGTATCTGTGAGGAAGCTTTATATTGGTAGAAAGTGTTAAAGGAAATAAAATCTCAGGACCCCAAACTCACTATGACAAAGGAAAATTAAGCTTGGGACCTGAGTCATGCAAAAACTGCCATCCTTTTGTCCCCAAACAGATAGCTATAATTTCACATGCTTACTTTATCTTATGTAAAATGTAGATTTACTGAGAGTGAGGATAAATGCACAATTGACTCATTTCTCTTTTTGCCACATATAACATAGATTCATTGAGCACTAATCAGAACGTCACAAGAATGTAGCCATTAGATTCCTTGCCTACCCTCTCTCCTTCTTCCCCCCACCCTTTAAATTTCCTGCCTGCTTTCTCTTTTTCCTTTAAATATTGAAGTTTCCAAAACCCTCTTTAGAAAAAGCACAGGACACCACCTACTGTGACTTGTGCTTCTTTTTCCCAGGCACATCCTCTACCTTGCAAAGCAAAATCTCTAAATCACTTGAGATCTGCCTCATTCACTTTTTGGTTTACAAAAAGGAAGTTGGAGAAAACCATTCTTCTTGCAATGCACAAATGACTGTTTTATAGTAACTTTATTGCCTATGCAATCAATCATATATTTGACATTATTGTAGTATCAGATGATAAATGTAGATATTAAACAACAATCTGTAAAAGTGACTTTTCTTATTTCTCCTCTGTCCTTTTCTCCCCTACTTTGCTTCGAATTCTTCATTTTCATATTCACTTTGCTGGCTTCAAATCATTTCCAAACCTACTCTAATGGTAGCATGATCGTATCCAGTGAATTTGTTGTTGTTAGTGTTCTGATAGGACCATAGACTTTCACATCTAGTTGTGATATCACATGCTCACATTGTTTAACTACTTCATTTTACAGTTGAAGAAATTGAGACACAAGTAAGGTGACCTGCCAGTTCCAATCAGTTATATAACAAAAGAATGGCTGATATTTAATAAATAATATGAGTCAGGCACTGAGAAAGTGAGGCACTATTTTATCTTTATTTAAAAATGTAGAAACTGAGCCAAAGAGGGGATATGGTATTTGCCTGGGATCATAGGATTAGTAAATGTCTGAGTTGGGATTTAAAGCCAGGCTCCCTGATTTCATAGCCCCTCCACAATTGCATGCCACTCAAGTCTTCTGGCTCCAAGTTCTCTGCAATTTACACAGCCCTACACTGCCTTTGTCCTAAACTCTCCAGCCTCTTGTTTTTTTCAGTTCTAAACTTTGATTTCCTAAACACAGAAGTCAGAGACAGGTGGAAGATTGTTGTGAAAAAAACAGGCAGCAGCATTCTTGTTTAGCCTCTTTTTATATCTATTTTATTCTACAGATTAGGGTACTTTTCTCAATTATGCATATTTATTCATTCTGCCAAAAATTTCTTTTAAGGCTGTTAAAGCTGTAGTCAATTTTCTCAGTTTGATGTTCCAGAGGAACCTGCTGTGTCTTTTTCATTCTATGCAAAAATAAGCGTGCTAGGATCCACTGAATGCTAAAATCATTGAGTAGCTACAAACTTTCTATTTGTTTTCTCCATTGTTGTATTTTCATAGTTTTAGAATCTGAGCAGCATTTAATTTGTCTATGCTTTATGTTTTCCTTTAGAGAAAGAACACAGTGATACTTGTTTGTAGGTGTTAGAGGAATAATCCCAAAGAGAGAAATTTTTCTTCAAACGTCCACCATGACTGAATACTAAGTAATACTGAAACCTGCTTAGAAAACAAAACAGAAAACCTCCAAAAACCAAATAACAACAAAACTTAAAAACAAAAGAGTGCTGGAAGTCTCAGAAGTACATAGCAGTTATTCTTGTTCCTTCAAATGAAAAGATGCTTTACCATATCCTCTATGGAGAGAACTCTGACAATATTTATCAAAGACCCTACATTTACACATCTTTGGACTTGACAATTTCATATCTTAAAAATATATACAAAAATGTATAATATAGCATTTTTTTTGTAAAGGGATATAATCAGAAAGAGTCTAAGTGTTCAACAATAGGGCACTTGTTGAATTATGATACAATCACACAATAAGGTCTTTATAGAGCCATTAAGATGATGTTATTGGTATTTATTTGTTAATATGGAAAATCATTTATAATTTTTGGTTAAGACCTTTAACAAACACAAAGTCTATGAAATAGTGTGTGCAACATTCCATATTTTCTTAAGGGAAATGACTTTTAAAACTACCTTGCACTCATCTCATTTTATACAAATGTCTAATCTGATTGCTATTCCTGCCACATTTTGTCTTTGAACCTAATGTACTGACTTCTTTCTCACAATATTTTCTATCTGATGAAGGAGTAAAAATGGAATGAAAACAAATATAAGTCATCCCTGCTTTCCTGATGCTTGCCAATTACCAACTGATGCTGGTGTTAAACAAACAAACAAATAAAATGAAAATATGAAGACTGCTAGGAAGGAAAAACATAGGATGTGTTTTTATACAATAGGAATCTTTGGAACTCTAAAACTGTAAGACTAAGATTCACCAGGACTTCAAAAAAGAAGACCCTTGCCTACCTAGAATAAAAGAAGTCTACTTTTGTAACTTGACATTATTAGGCTTTGTCTTATTTTTTTAAATTGGATTTGTAGATTCTTGGAAGTTATGCTTCTTCCATATTTACTTTTTCTAAGTCTGGAGTGATTCTCCATTTTCCTCTTCTGAACTCCTCTGCACTATTTGTTAGCTAACTCATTTGGTTCATAACAACTACCGTATTTGTGTATGCATATTACCTTTATTCTCAACATCATGGGAAATTCCTTCAAAGCAAAGACGGTTACTTCTGACACCTCACTGTATTTAATATAAAACCCAATAAACAATAGGGACTAAATAAAGAACTGTTGTACAAAAAGCCTCAATTCAAGCCTAGTTACTACTGATATGTATTCTATATAAAAGCAAAGTAAATATACATTATATCCTTAGGAAAACATATATAATCACTGTATGATGAAAAGCTTCCTAATTAACTGATTTTTATTCACTTACTATTAAATAACTCTAAGAGGACAAAAGTCCACCTCCAGGAAGCATGCTATGGAGGACAGAATGTGATCTTTGGAATCAGGCATACCTACATTGAATTCTACCTTTCGAATTTTCAGTTGGGTGACCTAATGCATGGATTATAGTTAACATGGGGGAAAACAGTAACAAATCTAAAATGTTGTTTGAAGGATTTCATGAAAAAACATTGACGAGCAGCACAATTCCTTTCTTTGTATAACTTTGTAATTACTGATTCTCATAACCTGTATTCTGGTCCAATTAGCAAAATTTTTCCTTTGGATGATGCAATAGTCTTTTAAATGATAGCTCTGTTTCACCCTTGCCTAATGTATTCACTCAAAATTCATATGCTGAGTTCCTAACTCCCAGTACCTAAAATACAGTGACAGTATTTGAAGACATGGTCTTCAAAGAGGTAATTAAGCTAAAATGGAAATTTGGACACACACAGGTACAGAGGGAAGATGAAGTGAAGGTACATGGAAAAGATAGCCCTCTACAAGCCAGGGAGAAAGGCCAGAGAAGACACCGACCTTGATAGCACCTTGATCTTGGACACTTCTAGCCTCTAGTCTTGTGAGAAGGTATATTTCTTTTATTTAAGCTGTCTAGTCTATGAAAATATGTTATGGAAGCCCAAACAAATCAAAACAATGTCCTACTCAAATAGTAGTGATATCCTTTATTTATTTTTTAGTTTTCTTTGTTGTTGTTGTTGTTAGCAGGTTTGTTACCTGCATATATTGTGTGATGTTGATGTTTGGGGTATGAAGCTTAGTACCCAATAGTTTTTCAATCCTGGCTGTGCTCCCTAACACCTCTAGTAGTCTCTATTGTCTATTATTGTCATCTTTTCTTTTTTTAATTTCTGTTTGTCTGATTTTTTAAATTATGTAAAAATGGGAAAACAAATTATAATTTTCATCCAATACGTATTTCATCCTTATGTGTTTTTTTGTTTGTTTGTTTTTTGTTTTTGTTTTTGTTTTTTTTTTTTGCAGAAAATGAAGTCCATTTAGAATGATAGTAATTTATCAACCAAATAATTTGTCTTCATACAGTTTCAATAACTTCAGAAATTTTCTCATCTTTCTGTAGAAATTTTGAAACTGTGGAATGGTCATCTTTGTCGTCATGAATATTGTCATTTTTATGTACATGAGTATCCAACATTTAGCTACCACCTATAAGGGAAAATAAAAAGTATTTTGTTTTCTGTTCCCAAATAAATTTACTTAGATAATGACCTCCTGCTGCATCCATGTTGCTGAAAAGGACAAGATTTTGCTCTTTTTTATGGCTGCAAAGCATTCCATGGTGTATATGTACCACATTTTCTTTATCCAATTCAGTGTTGATATGCACTCAGGTCAATTCCATGTCTTTGTTATTGTGCAGAGTACTGCAATGAACATACAAGTACATGTGTCTTTTCGGTAGAACAACTTATTTTCTTTTGGATAAATATATACCCAGTAATATAATTGATGGATTGAATGGTAGCTCTGTTTTAAGTTGTTTGAGGAATCTTCAAACTGCTTTTCATAGTTACTGAGCTAATTTCCATTTCCACCAACAGTGTATAGATGTTCCTTTTTTTCCACAGCCTTACTAGCATCTATTGTTTCTTGATATTTCAACAATAGGCATTGTGACTGGTGTGAGGTAATATCTCATTGTTGTTTTGATTTGCATTTATCTTATGATTAGAGATGTTGAGTACCTTTTCATGTTTTTGTCGGCAGCTTGTATGTCTTCTTTGGATAAATGTCTGTTCATGTCTTTTACCCACTTTTTAATAAAGTCTTTTTTTTTTTTCTAGTTGAATTGTTTGAGTCCCTTACAGATTCCAGATATTAGACCACTGTCATATGCATAGTTTGCAAATATATTCTCCCATTCTGTAGGTCATCTGTTTACTCTGTTGATAGTTTCCTTTGATATTTAGCAGCTCTTTAGTTTAATTAGGTCCCACTTGTCAATTTTTGTTTATATTGCAATTACTTTTGAGGACTTAGCTATAATTCTTTACTAAGGCCATTATTGAGAAGGGTATTTCCTAGGTTTTCTTCTAGAATTTTTATAGTTTGAGGTTTTTACATTTAAGTCTTTAATGCATCTTGAGTTAATTTTCAGATATGGTGAAAGAAGGTGTCTAATTTTATTATTCTATGACATACAGTGAGCCAGCTATCCAAGAACTATTTATTGAATAGGGAGTCTTTTTGCCATTGCTTGTTTTTGTTAACTTTATCAAGATCAGATAGCAGTAGGTATGTGACTTTATTTCTGGGCCATCTATTTTGTTCCATTGGTCTGTATGTCAATTTTTGTACCAGTACCATGCTGTTTTGGTTATTATAGCCTTATACTATAGTTTGAAGATGGGTAATGTGATGCCTCTTGGTTTGCTCTTTTTGCCTAGGGTTGCTTTGGCTATTCAGGCTTTTTTTTGGTTCTATATGAATTTTAGAATACTTTATCCTAGTCATGTAAAAATGACATTATTGCTTGATAGAAATATCATTAAATCTGTAGGTTGCTTTGGGCTATATGGCCATTTAAACAATATTGATTTTTCCAATCCATGAGCATAGAATGGAGTATTTTTCCATTTGTGTCATCTATGATTTCTTTCAGCAGTGTTTTGTATTCTCCTTGTAGAGATCTTTAACCTTGTTTAGATGTATTCCTAGATTTCTTTTTATTTTTTATATTTTTACATGGCAATTCTAAATGGAATTTTGTTTTTGATTTGGTTCTCAGCTTGAATGTTATTGGGGTATAGAAATGATACTAATTTTTGTACACTAATTTTGAATACTGAAACTTTACTGAAGTTGTTTATCAAGTCTAGGAGTCTTTTGGTGGAGTCCTTAGGGTTTTCTAGGTAGAGAATCATGTAATTTACAAGGAGAGATAGTTTGACACTTCTTTTCCTATTTGGGTGCCTTTTATTTCTTTCTCTTGCCTGATTGCTGCAGCTAGCATTTCCACTGCTATGTTGAATAGGAGTAGTGAGAGTGGGCATCCATGTCTTGTTACAGTTCTCAAGAGGAAAGTTTCTAGTTTTTGCCCATTCAGATTGATCTTGGTTGTGGGTTTTTTATAGATGTTTCTTATTATTTTGAGGTATATACCTCAAATAATTAGTTTCTTGAGGGCTTTTATCATGAAAATGTGTTGGATTTTGTCAAAAGCTTTTGTGACTTCTATTGAGATGATAATATGGTTTTTGTTTTTAATTCTGCTAAAGTGGTGAATCACTTTTATTGATTTGCATATGTTGAACCAACCTTGCATCCCAGGAATAAAGCCTACTTGATCATGGTGAATTAAATTTGGTATGCTGTTGGATTCAGATTGCTAGTATTTTGTTGAGAATCTTTGTGCTTATGTTCATCAGAGGCCTGTAGATTTCTTTTTTGTTGTGTCTTTGCCAGGTTTTGATATCTAGGTAATGCTGGCTTTATAGAATGAGTTAGTGAGGAGTCTCTCTCCTCAATTTTTGGAGTCTCTCTCCTCAATTTAGTTTCAGTAGTATTAGATATGAGTTCTAAATTTCTTTTCAAAGAATTAATATGTCAGCATGTTCAATTCTTTGCCTTCTACTTTTAAACTTAACTTCCTCATAAAGCAATCTTTTTTGATTACATACTCCACCCTGACTCATTCCGATTACCTACTCCACCCTGACTCATTCCGTCACCTGCTCCATTCTAACTCATTCCGATTGCTGCTACATGCTCTACCCTGACTACCGCCAAAGCACTCACCCCGTCATTCTCTTTAAATTAGCCAATTGGAATTAGTTTAGTCTGTGTGGTCTAACCCTAGCCAATAGGGGAAGGACACAGCAGCAGGGGCCACGTGTGTCAGGGATAAGAACCCCTTCCCCTCCCTTGTCCAAGTGTATGCTCACCATTGTTCCATCTGTAAGGGTGCACCCTTCTATACAGAAGTACCTTGCCTTGCTGAGAATTAAAAAGAACATTTTATATTCGAGTGCTATTCCTTTTGAGGCACCGAAACTATATATAACAGTAGGATTAGTATTAGCTCTTCTTTGCACGCCTGGTAGAATTCGACTGTGAGTCCATCTAGTCCAGGCTTTTTTTGGTTGGTAGATTTTGTTATTGATTCCATTTTAGAACTCAATATTGACCGTTTGGGTTTCTAATTTCTTCCTGATTTAATCTCAAGAAATTATTTCCAGGAGTTTATTTATACCCAGTAGATTTTCTAGTTTGTATGCGTAGAAATGTCCATAATTATATCTGAGGATCTTTTGTATTTCTTTGGGAACAGTTGTAATGTCACCTTGTTGTTTCTGATTGTGCTTATTTGAATCTTATTTTTTTTTCTTTGTTAATCAAGTTAGTGGTGTATTCATCTTGTTTGTACTTTCAAAATAAACTTTTGGTTTGTTCTTTCTTTGTGTCTATTTTTGGAACTCAGTTTTGTTCAGTTCTGCTCTGATTTGTTATTGCTTTTCTTCTGCCAGCTTTGCAGTTAGTTTTTTCTTGTTTTTCTAGCTCCTCTAAGTGTGATGTTAGACTGTTAATTTGAGACCTTTATAACTTACTGAGATGGCCTATGAGTGCTATAAACTTTTCTCTTAACACTATTCTTGTTGAATTTCAGATACTTGATATGTTGTTTTTCTGTTATCTTAAATAATTTTTTGATTTCTGTCTTAATTTTTATGTTTACTCAAAAGTCATTCAATGGCAATTTGTTTAATTTCCACATAATTTTGTGATTTTGAGGATCTTCTAGGTATTGATTTCTATTTTTATTCAACTGTGGTCTGAAAGTATGATTGGTATAATTTTTTTTTTTTTTAATTTGTTAAGACTTGCTTTAAGCCTGAGCATGTGGTTGATCTTGGAGTATGCTTGATGCACAGATGAGTAGAAGGTTTATTCTGTGGTTGATAGGTGGAATATTCTATAGATGTCTTTAAGCTCTGTTTGGTGAAGTGTTAAATTTAAATCTAGAAATTCTTCCGGAGTTTTCTGCCTCAATGTTGTGTCTAATGCTGTCAGTGGGGTGTTTTAGTCCGTCACTATAACTATATTGATAAGTCTTTTCATAGGTCTAGAAGTATTGTTTTATGAATCTTTGTTCTCCAATGTTGGGTGCATATATATTTAAAATAGTTAAGTCTTCTTGTTGAACTAAACCCTTTGTCATTATGCAATATTCTTCTTTGTTGTTTTTTACTTTTGCTGGTTTAAAGTCTGCTTTATCTGATGTAAGAATGGCTCCCATGATCTTTTCTTGTTTTTTATTTCAATGGTAGATCTTTCTCCAGCTCTTTACTTTAGATCTCTGTGTATTGTGACATGTGATACGGGTCTCTTAAGACAGCAGATGGCTGGGTCTTTAAAAAAAAATTAACAGCCACTTTGTACTTTTTAAGTGAGGCATTTAGGTCATTTCCATTCAAGGCTTATATTGATATGAAGACTCTTTAAAAATGTCTAAGTAATGTTATAACCCAACCCAGCCCCTCCACCCCCTCCCACATACACACACACACACACACACACACACACACACCCCAAAGTCTTCTGTCCTCTGATGGATTATCATCACAATTATAGTAAAACCCAAAAATCTGCAATGCTGCAGCAAGGACACAAAAGGACACAGCTATTTTTCTTGTCCCATTTTCTCTCTCTTCCAGTCAGTCACTCAGTCTGCTCCTGCTTTGTTGGTCTTCCTACTCTTCCTCAAATACATCAAATTAATTTCCACCTTAGAAGAATTTTTACTTGCTATTTATTTAGCCTGAAAAATCTTCCTCCAAATATTCACATGTTCACTCCATCATTTTGACCTTTGTCCAAATGTCACCACTGCAGAAAGACCTTTTCTGACCACTCTACCTAAAACAGGCAATCTCCCATCACTTTTTATCCTCTTAACTGGTTTTATTTTTATTCTTAATAGTTGTCGCTGACAAATATATCATACAGATATTCTCTTAAATCATTTGCCTCTTCCCACTAAGTAACATAAATTCCTTGAGAGCAAGTACTCTATTTTGCTCACTCCTGTAAATTTTTAGTGCCTAAAAATCACTTGCAAAGAGTAAATGCCCAATAAATGTTTACATAATAAATATAACTATATAGTGTTTATTGACTAAAATGGAAAGAATTGCTGCATGGAATTTATTTAACGGAATATAAAGAAAAAATACATGAATCAATATGTCTTCTATTGGGGTGAAAACAATTTAAAGTAGAAAAGCTGTAAAAAACAAAAACAAACACAAGCTACTACCCAAATCTGATTAATAGATCATGTTGATTCTGTCACATTCTACTTGTCATATCAGATTTTTATTAAAGAAATCATTAGCTTATCAATTATGGTTACTGGGGCTGTAAGAAAATTTTATAATTCATTTGGATCAGTCCTCTTCTTTATTTGAGAATAAACTTCTTTATATTGAGAATAAAACTTGGTTCTGTCTTAACCTGTCATTTAATAAGCCAGTGACCTGGGGCAAATCTAACTGCTTCATCCGTAAACTATGAATAATATTAGAGGTCCTGCCTGTCACACATGGGCATAGTAAGGTTCCATTTTAAAAATGGCTCTTATTAGGTTACCTGAAAGGAATTCTATAATGATAAGTGACAAGATGGTCTTAGGAACAGTGCAGTGAAAATTGGGACCATTTTCTATCCCTAATTTCTATTTTTGTGACACACTCTTTAAATTAGCCTTAGAATATAAAGGAGTGACATAATTGGAAATTTTTGTACTGTTAGATCTAAGAATATTTTATGTGGCATAATAAAATATTAATTTAGTGACCTTCATTAGATAATTAGCATGGAATATATTATGCACTGCCCTGCAAGGGCCTAAGAGAATGGTCCACAGGTCTTGCAAATTTGATATGAAGACAGGCACTGAGACAGTCTAGCTGAGTAAAAATCTGTTGACATCTCTAGGGAGGAGTGGTTAGAGAATGCCCTGACTCTCTGGATAGTTGGCATATTTTGTCCCAGAAAAGAAGAGCACAGAGTGGCAGAGAGTACTTGAGGTTTAAATAAGAAAAGAGGATGAAAAACATACTTTGATTAATTACAAATTTTTTCAAGAACGGACTTATTCTCTGCTCTCTATTGCCTCTTGAGAAATCATTACTTTGCATGGAGTCAACATAATTATTAAGACTAATTGTGGAAGGTATTCAAAATGGAAAAACAGCAATCCCCAGGATTATATTTTATTTATGAATGATCACTCATTTGTACCTTTTCCTTCCATTAGATGATTTTCAGTACAAAAATACCTTTTTAGCACCATTTCAATTCGTGAAACAAAATGTGAAATTCAGGCATATATGTAATTTTTATGTGTAAAATATTCCATTTTTTTCTTTCTTTTCTGTTAATGAAGTAAGTACGTTTAACATGAGAAATACCCTCTTAATAGATTTTTAACTGTACAATACAATCTTGTTAACTACAGGTGCTCTGTTGACTGCAGATCTCTAGAACTTATTCATCTATTATAATTGAGTTTTATACCCATTGAACAGCAACCTCCATTTCCCCTGCTTCCAGTCCCTGGCAACCAGCATTATACTCTGTTTCTAGGAGTCTGACTATTTTAGATACTTTATGTAAGTGGAATCAGGCAATACTCAAACATACTTACAATTAGTAATGACTATAATTCTCATAGGTTAAATAAGAGAAATACTAGTTTTTAAGGAAACTAAATACTAGTTTTTAGGGAAAAAGATTAC
This sequence comes from Theropithecus gelada, assembly GCF_003255815.1. NCBI lineage: Eukaryota > Metazoa > Chordata > Mammalia > Primates > Cercopithecidae > Theropithecus > Theropithecus gelada. The sequence continues at coordinate 95,222,854 of NC_037672.1, read as the reverse complement.
AAATAGGGATATTGTGATAAAAGCATAAAATATTTTTTATGTTTGTGCACTTAGATTCATGTTCAAGCTGTAACTCACCTTTACATGCATAGCACCTTTGAGTATGTGCTACAGTATGCCGTTTATAAAGACTGAAAATAATATTGTATAAAATAGTATTATTTATTTAGCAACCTCGTGAGCTTTGGTTTCAAAAATGCCTGGATTACATAGCATAATTGTAGTGATGGAGAATAGATCAGTGGCTGCCAAGGGTTAGAGCTGGTTGGAAGATGTGATTAGTGAGGGATAAAGTGAAAACATGTTGTACTTTGTTTGTGGTGATAGAGCAGTTCTGCAGCTAGATTATGGTGATGGTTACATAAATCCACACTTCATAGAACTATACACACACATCACACATACACTCACACACACCTACACAAGAGTACATGTAAAATCCTTAGAAATATGAATAGGGTCCGGACCTGAGTTAATGGTATGGAAACAATGTCAGTAACCTGATTTTGGCAATGTACTAGGTAAAATTATGTATAATCATTGGGGAAAGTTGGCTGAAAAAAACATTGTCCTTCTTTTTACTATTTTTGTAACTTCTTATGAGTCAAATTCTTTTAAAAGTTATTAAACAAAGACAAAAATCTAAAAGTTCCCAAATCAAAGCCCCTATGAATTTGAATATATTTTTATATTTCTTTTGTAGACCTTGATTTCTTCATCTGTAAAAATGGAATAATAGTATGATTCCTATCTCATTATTGTCATGCTTAAATCATACCATCTATGTAAGTGCCCAGTACTGTGTAGACCAGAACAATAATGCTTAAATACTGAGTTTCCTACTTATTTTGTGGCTATTGGTTTTTAGGTGGTTTTTACATTCCTAAGTGGAAGTTTGTTGAAAAAGAGGGAGTCAAAATAAATGGCAATGTCTTAGAGCATATCTGAACAAGAAAGGAGGGTGTTCTCCATCCCTTGAAATGGTCTATGTTTAGCTCTCCTGTGATTACTCACAAATAACCTCAGGAATTGCTACATCACCAATAGAGAATTAATTCTCATTAAGTTTTTAGCTCAGTAGATTCTGGGCTCTAAACCTTATTGACTCAGCTGCTTTTTAAAATTTTCCCATTTAGAGATATTCAATTTAAACCTTTCTTCAGTAAGTAATTGTCAACTACTAACAATCCTAATGTTATAATAAAGTCATAAGCAACATTTATTACTTTTGTTTTACATTCATACTGCTTGTAGTCCAAAGCATGCAGCATTTTGGCCTTTCCAAATGTCTGAAGGTAAGATAATCAAAATCAAAACGAAGAACTCCTACTCTGAAGTCATATCTCCCTAACTAGATTGTATATTTATTTAGGGTAATGACTATATTTTCTTTTCCAGAAGAAGAAAAAACAAATACAAGTTTGGACCCAGTTGAATTCAGTGGGAGATGGAGAGGAGAAGGAGTGAAGGTTATTCTTCCTTTTCCATGCTTTGATAACTTTATCTGTGGGATTCCAGTTAAAAGAACATGATTATCCAAAGAAGTAAGTGCTTGAAAGGCCCACTGTATTAAGAGATTAGGAATTGTTAGCTTGAAAAGACACAAATGGAAAGAAAACACAATACAAAGAGACAAAATACATGAAATTTGTATTATGCTACTCATGTGCTTTGTGACCATATTTCTGTGTCACAAACAAAAAACATTCTATAAAGCTTAACAAAGAGAAATTTAAGGCACATAGAAGCATGTATGTATTTTCATACTATGTACTAGGGTTAAGGTGTTCTTTACCATGACAGTTGGTGAAGCACAAGAAAAAATAAGTTCACAAATGTTCTGGTACATTCCAATTTCTGCTTCTTTACTCATAGACCTAAATCTCTATTGAATGATATATATATATATATATATATATATATATAGGCACTTACATAAATGGTATGATGTAAGCATGACAATAATGAGATAGGAATTGTACTATTCCATTTTTATAGGTGAAGAAATCAAGGTCTACAAAAGAAATCAAATGATATGTCCACATTCATATGGGGTTTGATTTGGGAACTTTTAGATTTTTGTGTTTGTTTAATAACTTTTATTTTTAAAGAATTTGACTCGTAAGAAGTTACAAAAATAGTATAAAGAATGACTGTGTTATTTTCAGCCAACTTTCCCCAATGATTACATGTAACTTTACCTAGTACGTTGCCAAAATCAGGATATTGACATTGTTTCCATACCATTAACTCAGGTCCGGACCCTATTCATATTTCTAAGGATTTTACATGTACTCTTGTGTAGGTGTGTGTGAGTGTATGTGTGATGTGTGTGTATAGTTCTATGAAGTGTGGATTTATGTAACCATCACCATAATCTAGCTGTAGAACTGCTCTATCACCACAAAGAAAGCACAACACATTTTCATGTTATCTCTCACTAATCACATCTTCCAACCAGCTCTAACCCTTCACAGCCACTGTTCTGTTCTCCATCACTACAATTATGCTATGTAATCCAGGCATTTTTGAAACCGAAGCTCATGAGGTTGCTAAATAAATAATGTTTTATACAATATTATTTTCAGTCTTTATAAATGGCATACTGTAGCACATACTCACAGGTGCTATGCATGTATAGGTGCGATACAGCTTGAATATGGATCTAAGTGCACAAACGTAAAAATATTTTACGCTTTTATCACAATATCCCTATTTGTAATCTTTTTCCCAAAAAAACTAGTAGTAGTGATGTTTGCTTTCTCTTATTTAACCTATGAGAATTATAGTCATTACTAATTGAAAGTATGTTTGAATACTGTCTGATTCCACTCACATAAGGTATTTATATATATACACACATATATATGACTGATTTATATATGTGTGTGTGTATATATGTTATATATAAACAAATCAATGTATTTATTGATAAATAAATACATAAATAACAAACATATATATACACATGTATATATGACTGACTTAGATCTATGATCTCTGTATATGTATATCTTTATATACACACATACATATTTTAAAAGTATTACATGAAGCAAATAGTACAGTTGATTTCAAATAACAACAGTTATTGGATGTATATGGGCAAAAGTTAATGTACATGGGCAAATAAATTGATGAAATTACAGATTCATTTATTTGACATGTATTTATTGAGTGGTCTCTATTGAATGCTGGGTATCTTCTAGGAGCCTAAAATTCACCAGTGAACGTAACAGGCTCAAATCCTTGTACTCAAGGAGCTTAGAGGGAGAAGAAAGTAAACAAAGTTAATAAGCAAAATATTCAACGTAGTCGTTGAGAGGAAGTTCTGTGGTAAAAAAAAATAAAGCAAGGAAGAAGAATGGGGTTGATGGGATGTATATTTAAAATAGAATATCCAGGAATGGCTGCACTGAAGTTATATATATAATTATATATCACTATACATTATAACTATAACTATATCTTTATATCTGGTGCAGGTGAGTGAATAACCCATGCAAAAATCTGGGGGAGGACTAGTCCAGGCACTTCTGGAATATCAAAAAGGCCAATATGACCGAAGCAGAGTAATGACAAGAGTGATGCGGAGTGAGTAGCAGATGAAATAATAAGAAAAGTAGGCAGGTCATTTTAAGGATATGCTTCTCAAATTCTTATTTGCATATAAATCACTTAGGTTTCACATTAAAATAAAAAATCTGATTCAGGTGGTCTGGAGAGTTTATATTTCTTAAGTTATCCAGGTGATGCTGGTGCTAATGGTCTATGTATCATACTTTGAATACCAAAGGACTGGAGATGTGTGCATGATAAGGGCTTCGGATTTGAGTACTGTGGATTGAATTGTGTCTTCCTCAAAAAGACGTTTAAGTCCCAACTCTCAGTACTTGTAAATATGAACTTACTTGGAAATAAAATCTTGCCTAGTCAATCAAGTTAACTGGATTCAGGTGGGCTCTTATCGAATGACTAGTGTGCTCATAAGAATGAGGATATTTGTAAAAACACACAGTAGGATAAGGTCATGTGAAGATGAAGGAAGAGATTGGAGACATGTAACTACAAGCCAAAGAATGCCAAGGATTGATGGCAACTATGAGAATCTAGGAAAAGACAAGGAAGGATTCTCCCCTGGAGCCTTCAGAGAGAGCATGACCCTGATGACACCTTACTTTCAACTCCTAGCCTTCACAACTGTGAGAGAATACATTTCTGTAAGCTACTCAGTTGGTGGTAATTTGTTGCAGTAGCCTGAGGAAACTAATACATTGAGTGGGATGGAGAATAAAGTCATTGGAGGGTTTAAACAGAAGAATGGCTCGGTCTGACCTACTTTTAAAGAATCACCCTCATTGCAGAGACAAGAATAGACTGAAGGCAAGGGGCTACAGGGAAGCAGCAAGACCAGTTAGGCAGCTATTGCAGCAAACCTTACTGGAGAGTGGAGAGATGGTGGTTTGGATCAGGGTGGTAGTGATGGTGGTGAGACAGAAACAGAATCTGAAGATGCTTTGAATGACTATTGATAAAATTTGTTAACATAGTATGAGCTATAAAAAAAAGGGGTGGCTGGGAGTGGTGATTTACGCCTGTAATCCCAGCACTTTGGGAGGCTGAAATGGTGGATTACCTGAGGTCAGGAGTTCGAGACCATCCGGGTCAACGTGGTGAAACCTTGTCTCTACTAAAAATAATAATAAAAAAAAATAGCAGGTACCTGTATTTCCTAGCTACTTGGGAAGCTGAGGCAAGGGAATCACTTGAACCCAGGAAGTAGAGGTTGCAGTGAGCCAAGATCAAGCCATTGAACTCCAACCTGGGTGATTAGAGTGAAACTCCATATCAAAAAAAAAATGTAGAATGATTTATAATCCTTTGTGTATAAACCCAGTAATGGGATTGCCGGGGCAAATGGTATTTCTGGTTCTAGATCCTTGAGGAATCGCCACACTGTCTTCCACAATGGTTAAACTAATATACACTCTCACGAACAGTGTAAAACCATTCCTGTTTCTCCACATCCTCTCCAGAATCTGTTGTTTCCTGACTTTTTAATGGTCACCATTCTAACTGGCGTGAGATGGTATCTCACTGTGGTTTTGATTTGCATTTCTCTAATGACCAGTGATGTAGGACATTGGTCAGGGTGGTGAGAGAAGCTATAAGGAAAGATGTAAGCCTTCTTGAAAGGTGGGAAGGTATTGCAAAAGCTTTGGGAGATAATAAAGGTGAAGGCAGCTAATTATCTTATCCTGAGACTAGGGGCAAGAAGAGGTGCAAGGAAATGTAAAGGAGTTTATCTAAATAGGCTTGTTTACTTATGTTGTCCTGAAACTGACCTTTGTTCATTTGCATGTGAGGCAGCTGCCTGTAAGGGGGAGCAATATTGTTAATTACCCAGCAATTGTGTTGGCTCCAGGCCTTTGACATTATACCACTACTGGATAAATACAAGCAGCTCTGGCTTATCGGCCAGCCCCTAGTGCCAGCAGTTCCGTAGTTTGCTCTTACACTGTGTACCGGTGTCTGAGTATTCCTTTCTTCCGTTGCTCAGCCAGGGTCTGCAGGATGGACCCAGCACGGTGATGATGAGCTTTTTAAAATGTGTTCATTGGATGCATAAAGTTCTTCTTCTGATAAGTGTCTGTTCATATCCTTTGCCCCCTTTTTGATGGGGTTGGCACGTGCACACGTATGTTTATTGCAGCATTAGTTACTATAGCAAAGACTTGGAACCAACCCAAATGCCCATCAATGATAGACTGGATAAAGAAAATGTGGCACATAGGCCGGGCGCGGTGGCTCAAGCCTGTAATCCCAGCACTTTGGGAGGCCGAGACGGGCGGATCACGAGGTCAGGCCATTGAGACCATCCTGGCTAACACAGTGAAACCCCGTCTCTACAAAAAAAAAAAAAAACAAAAACAAAAACAAAAAAAACTCCGAAAAACTAGCCGGGCGAGGTGGCGGGCGCCTGTAGTCCCAGCTACTTGGGAGGCTGAGGCAGGAGAATGGCGTAAACCTGGGAGGCGGAGCTTGCAGTGAGCTGAGATCCGGCCACTGCACTCCAGCCTGGGTGACAGAGCGAGACTCCGCCTCAAAAAAAAAAAAAAAAAAAAGAAAGAAAGAAAGAAAGAAAAAAGAAAATGTGGCACATATATACCAGAGAATACTATATGGCCATAAAAAAGAATGTGTTCATGTCCTTTGCAGGGACGTAGGTGAAGCTGGAAACCATCATTCTCAACAAGCTAACACAGGAACAGAAAACCAAATACTGCATACTCTCAGTCATAAGTGGGACTTGAACAATGAGAACACATGGACAGGGAGGGGAACATCACACACCTAGGCCTGTCAGGGTGTGAGGAGCAAGGAGGGATAGCATTAGGAGAAATACCTAATGTAGGTAACGAGTTGATGGGTGCAGCAAACCACCATGGCTCACGTGTACCTGTGTAACAAATCTGCATATTCTGCACGTGTATCCCAGAACTTAAAGTACAATTCAAAAAAATGGGGCAGTCAAGCATATAAGCAAGGTGTTTTGTGGCTTAATAGCTTTATAACTATAGGGATGGAGTTTATTACCTGATAACTGACATGAGGAAGATGATGAGAGAAGGTGAGAATGGGGAAGATGCTGGAGAAGTGGGGAGAATAGTAGAGGGAGATTAAGAGCTCTTTTCAAGGTATGTTCACTTTGAGATGCCTATTTTGTCTCCAAGTATAGAGTGTAATTAGGCTACTTGGTATAAGTCTCAAGTCCAGAGCACTGGTCTTCCCTAGAGATGTATCTGATACGAGTTATTAAGAGAAATTATGATGTTTGGCAAGCATGTCCTTGAGTTTTGAGATTAACATCAGGAAGGATAATCATGTACTTCTAAAACATGGTATTCAGTGTCACTTATTTGAAAACATACTGGGCCATTATCTGACTTGTGACAGTTCTGACATTTATTCTAAGACTACCAGATATGAAAGCGAGGAGACTGAGTATTTTCTTTTCTGGTACTTTTCTCATTCTAAATTTCAACTTTCCATATCATTAAAGCCACTAAGGTAAACAGTTAACCTAAGACATATATTCATGATTTTTTTTTGCTGTCTCTAAATTTGATACCTCATTGTGAAAAATATGACCTCACTTGTATTTGTGTGGCTGATATTTTAAAAGATCATATTGGACAGAGAATATGGACACTTTCGTTATTTAATAATTTGGACTAATGCCAATCATTCAAACATGAACCCTTCATTCATCTGTCTTGTCAAAGAAGCAGAGCTCATATTGCATATGTGAAATATCACCTAGTATCTATTTCAATCACATATTTTTTCTGTTTGTATCTTATATTCTTTCATCTCAACAAGCATATTACTATCTGGAAGTATCTGGATATAGTGATAAAATAATTATTTTCATCAGTATCTAAAGATAATGCCTATACATCTGTTGGGATGGGAGTGGGATGGGGAGGCATGCAGTTGTCTAGCACTACTTGTGACTGGGAAGGTATGTGTGTTTACAGTAATAGAAAAATCCATTGTTACTGCAAAGATGCCTCATAGCTCTTTTAAAAATAAAGCTGTCTCCTTGATCTCCATCTGCCTGAATCTTTGCCTATCTCTCACTTAGTTCGAAGCTCTGACAGGGAACAGAAGCATATTTGTCAATCCTTCAAGCCCCAGTAGAAGTCTTGGAGGGAGAAAACCTACCTATTTTGAAATGGTTGACCAATTCTCAGTGACAAAGCTATAGCTGCAGTCTGATTTTCTCGTCCATTGCCAAGAAAAAAATGATTCAGTCTGACCCCATTTTATAAGGGCACATTGAAGAGCTAGAATCCTATTTGTAGAGATTCTTTTTCTAGGCGTGTGGAATGACTATTCCAGGTAATGGATTCCTAATTTGCCCTTCTGTGGAACGAGCTTTGCATGACAGATGACAGAATATTTGTCACCTTAAGACTTTTAAAAAATTAATTTAAATCCATTCTATTTCTAATTATTTTGGCTTATGCTTTGAAGTTTTTCTAAGGCTGCCAAAATTGTGGTCACCAACATACTAGGTACTATATATATATATAGATATAATATGTTCTATAATATAAAACTTAATATTATCAGCTGGTGCATTTAGCTATATGAAAGCTGGAATATGCATTTAAATTCAACATTTGTGGAATGTTTTCTGTAGAGCATTTGCTGAGTCCGACTATAGTAGTAAGATTTACTCCATTTACACCACCAAATTTTATGTACTAAACCTCTGACTACGTTTGGTTTGATACAGAACATTGATGCTATGTCTATTTTGATTGTATTTCATTTATTTTCTTAAACAGTATATATCATACTACCTTACTGATAACAATGCATCAGTTCTGTTTCCTACCCCACCACATGAGGTCAAGAACATGATCTATTTATTCATGTTAAAAGTTTTTGTTAACACGAGCAGTCTCCGAGGCTATTTGAACACTTTGCTCAAATAAGTTTCCATGTTTCATTCTACACTGAGGATTAAGCTTCTTTACATTTAATTATTTCTATATAGGGATTTAAACCAACATACTTTCTGTCTTCTAATTTGGTTTATCTAAAAATGGTGGTTCCTGGATCAATATCACCAGTATCACCTGGATTGTGTTAGGAATGAAAATTATCAGTTCTTACCGAAGACAGCCTTTATTTGAGGTTAGGACCAGGAATCTGTGTTTTAATAGGCCCTCCAGATAATTCTGGTGTATGCTAAAGTTTGAGAACCATGGTTGTAAATGGTTAAAAAATCAAAGACATAGCATGGGCATGGGTATATAACACTATGAAACTCTCTATTTCCTGATTTTTCCAAAGTGCACTGAGAAGCAGGTTAATCTTAGGCCCCATTAAGTAAATTCTGCTGTTGAATACCAAAAAAACATTTTATTGTAAAAAGCTTTTATTGTCAGTGTATTCCAAAGTGTAGACTCGGAGGAAATAACTTGAAAAAGTCTCAAATATGCCCAGCAATAACCTAACATCTAAGGAAATGAATATTATGATTTGAAAACTTTTACTTAAATATATATCTTTAAAAGCATATATGAAAAACAGAAAGCAAACAAATAGTTTAAAACATCCAATTGGTTTTAATATTAAATAAGAATGCAAGACCAATTTATAACCATGAACTAAACTCTAAGCCTAATGGGGATTTTTCCCCCTGTCTCTCTTGCTCTTGCATAATGGACATGACCCTTACCAGTTTCACCGATAATAGAAGTAATGAGCTCTTCCATTGAATTTGACCCTTTCAAAGTCGTTTAATCTAATCACCAACTCTCTCACAAAGGCTCTGTAAAATTGATAGGTGTTTCTCACTTTGATTCTCTCTGGGGTTTGTTGCCCTCCTGGTGCATGTGTGATACTCAGAGTTACACTTATTCCTTTAGAGGGTTATTTAGTACATTGAAGTCCATAGTTTAAAAGAGAATATCTTTTTCTGCTAAAGAAAGACTGAGGCAAGAGAAGAATTGAAAGTAAATTGTCAATTTTAAATGCACACAGGAATCTTAAAACAGAGGACAAGGAGGGCCATTCAGCCAGTGGGCTGCAAAAGTGGGACTGTCACCACAGTGCCCTCTTCCCCTCCCTGGTGCTGACAGCTTGCAGTCATGCTTGCACTGTCTGCAAAATATCACCTTAGGGGAGTCTGTCTGCAACTGCTCCTGCTCAGTCATGACCTCCTGTGCCATATGATCTCTCCCCACCCCCTGGAATAGTAAAAAGCTTTCAATCTTGTCTCACACTGTGAATAACTGAGTATCATATGGTGGCAGTAATTAGGAAAAATGACTCAAGCAAGCACTTCCAAAATTTGCAAGGTATTCATTGTCAGTTTCAGGACCTGTGCTCTTTAAGTGTTTTGGGATACTTTTTAAAGTAACTATTCTCTCTGGCCATTGGGTTGTGTCAAGTTTTCTATTTTTAATGTTTTTGCTTGGTAAGATAACTTTGAAAGGATAGGAAGAACAGTGAAGAAAAGATCAAATTGAGAAAAACTTAGAGTGTAATTAAGTTTTTATTAGTTTGAAAAACTCAATGGTTTTTTTTAACTACAGAAATGGCCATTTGAGGTTCTAATATATTGGGGGAATAGGTGTTCCATTTAGAAATTAGGATATGCTATGGGAAAAACAAATTCTATATGTTTATTGCATATTTGAAATTATACCCTACCTCCATACCTACTATGTTCATTTTAAATTTAATGTTATTTTAATTTCATAAAGGATTACTATCAACAAGGTGGCTAGTTTTTTTTATCTCCTTAGAAAATCAAATAAGAAATGAAGTTAAATTATTGTTAAAATAAATTAGGCCATAATTAACAAGCAAAAATATATGGCTTATCAAGATGATATATGGCCAGAACTGGCTACCAAGGTTATATTCCAACTAAAGTTTAAAGTTTTCTTGAATGTTATGGTTTGGCCATGTCCCCACCCAAATCTCATCTGAATTGTAGCTCCCACAGTTCCCATGTGTTATGGGAGGGACTTGGTGGGAGGTAATTGAATGATAGGGGTGGGCCTTTCCTGTGCTGTTCTCATGAGCATGAATAAGTCTCACGAGATCTGATGGTTTTATAAGGGGAAGTTTCCCTGCACAAACTTTTTTATTGCTTGCTGCCATGCATGTAAGATGTGAGACTCCTCCTTGCTTTCCACCATGATTATGAGGCTTCCCCAGCCACGTGAAACTGTGAGTTCATTAAGCCTGTTTCTTTTGTAAATTGCCCAGTCTTGGGTGTGTCTTTATCAGCAGTGTGAAAACAAATTAATACGCTGAAATTTTGGAAAATGTCTTCAATTTATGATGAATAACAATTTTAGAGTGATTTAGAAATTTTGCTCTCAGCATCTGAAGCTTGTTCTATGTAATTTTTAGGTCCTTTTTAGTTGAGATTCTATGATTTAGAATTTCTCTATTCTCAATTAACTACAAAAACATTTTTAGCTCCCAATAGATACCAGTATAAGAAAACAAAGATTAATAAGATATAGTACTAATTCTTAGGGAATGATGACAGGTGTTTGGAGACATGTTGAATACATTATGCTAGACCTTTCTCGTCTTTAAAGATTGAGTTCAAATGTTATAACCCACATGGATGTTTCCCTGATTCAGAGAGGGTACTTTGTCTTTATCTCTGGGGTAACACTTAATTTATCTGAGCATTGAAAATTATCTGATTTTATCTGTATCACTGTCTTTCTATGAACCTTCCAAGGCAGAATCTCTGATTTTTTTTTTTTTTTTTTTTTTCTGAGATGGAGTTTCTCTCTTGTGGCCCAGGCTGGAAGGCAATGGCATAATCTCGGCTCACCTCAACCTCTGCCTCCTGGGTTCCAGTGATTCTCCTGCCTCAGCCTCCTGAGTAGCTGGGATTACAGGCATGTGCTAGCATGACAGGCTAATTTTATATTTTTAGTAGAGACAGGGTTTCTCCATGTTGGTCAGGCTGGTCTCGAACTCCCGACCTTAGGTGATCCACCCACCTAGGCCTCCCAAAGTGCTGGGATTACAGGCGTGAGCCACCAGGCCTGGCCTGATATATATATATGTGGTTTTTTTTTTTTTTTTTTTTTACTACAAGTAATAGTAGGCATGGCCTTTGACTCTTCAAAAAAAATGTGTTTAAAATATTTTTGTAATCATGATCTTAAATGCACAAATAAGCAGCCAATTAGGCACACTGTACATGTAGGCATTGCTTGTGGTATTGGGGATATGAAGTGAAAAGGCCGTCATAGTCTCAGAGCCCTCTAGAATTGGACGTATTTGGGAAATTATTTATTTCAGTTCTCCCTAATTACCTAGTTAAGTGGTGGCATGTTTTGTGTCCTTTATAATCTTATGAGTCAATAATAAGGTGATTACAACATACAAATGAATATTATTACGCAATTAAATATTATTAGGTAATTGAAGCTTTATTAATAAATTTTACTTAAATTTTACTTAAATAATTTTACTTAAAATCAACGCTTTGTTCTACTTAACACAGTTGTTCCTTACTTAAGTATGCCTGTTTTTCCTTTGCCTACAAACTCAACAAAACTGGTTTAGACAATGGATTCTTATATACAAAATGGGAGTAAGTGTGATATGTGTGTGTTTATGTCTGTGCTATGGATAGCCTCTTAGAAAATGTCTACGTCATAATTTGTAACATTATCACAAAATAATCAACGCTATAGACTTAAGTAGGAAGCAGTGTTATGTGTATCAGAGTCATACGAGTCCAACAGGGTGGACAAAAGGGATTATCATTGCAAAGCTACCGCCTAGCAGGATGGCTTTTACAAAGACACAGATGACAGTTTTTTCTTCCCGTGTTGACAAAGAGCTTGTATCCTGTTCAGCACATTCATTCTCCCCTGCATGGGATTGTGTGACTCATGCTGACTTTCAAACCTTAACCTGGTAATAATCTCTTTAGAAATATCTTTTATTATTATTATTTCAAAGAGAAGCTTGCAAGCTGAATTTAATACAGTCACAATTATTATTAACAGCTGACTATTCCTTTTATATTAGACATATACTTTGTCCTGTTTAAATTATATTGACTATATTTTTGTCTTTCTCCTCTGAATCAGTTATCAAATGCATACAGTATTCATTAGGAAACAAATTTTCTATTAATATTTCTATTTAGAGTTTTGACAGTAGATTTTCTGCAACTTTCCAAATTCAAAGTGTCTTCAATAAATTTATTCATTTATTCAATTCAATTTATTTTGAGATTTAACAAGGTACCAGATATTACAAATTCCCTGATATATATGTGAGGCCTTTTTGGTGATTTATAAAGTTTGAAATACTATACATTTTGCCATTAAACATTTTCAAAAGGTTAAAATTTCCTTTTCTTCTTTTGTTCCTATTTCCCTTTTTCTTTCGAAGACTTCATAGATGGCTTTATGAACTTCCATCGGGGGCACAGAACGCCAGCTTGCTCACTTTCAGTGATGTTAGCCAACACGGATAATCATTGCTGTGATGTGTTAATTCCCCAGGCACTACAAAATCATGCTATCTTAATTATATCATTCTTTATTATTTTGTTAGGTGAATTGATTTTATAACAGGTATTTGTCCTCATCCAATTTTGATTACCCTGAGGTACACTTTCTAGAGGAAAAGCAGATAAATACTTTGTATTTCCCATTTATCTTCTGGTTTTCACAGTAATGATTTGGAATAGTTTTTCTCTGTGCATTTTATGCCATTAACTTTATGTAAGTTCACTTATTTCATATTACTTTCAGTTTTCAGGGACTGCTCCTTAAAATTCCATTATATTTGACAAATAAATAAAATATTTATTTTTATGAAAAAATTTAAAAACATTATTCAAAAGAATTTAGTTTCTACCTTCCCATCTCTTTTTCCCATCATGTAAAACCACTTACAAATGTATGGCTTATTCATCTATGTTTTTGACATTAGGAACTGGCACATATATTGTTATCCTTCATTTTTAAGATAAATATTAGCACATTATATAAATCTGCACTTAGCTATTTAATTTAACAATATATTGTAGAGATCAGTACATAGTCCCATTTAGAGAAATACCTGACTTCTTTTCAACTGCCTGGTACTGCATTATGTAGATGTAAAATAGTTTATTCAACTTGTTCCTTGTGTTGGATATTTGAATTATTTCCAGAAACTTTTTCTGTTACTTATAGAGTGATATATTAAAACATTCTAGTATTTAAGAACACAATGAGAAATATTTACAATGTGAGAAACCTCATAGGAAAAGTGACCTGAATTTTTCAACCACAAAACATAAATGTAAGGGAAAATAATATATGGAAATACAGATTAAAAGAAAATTAAAAGATATTTTGGCATTTCTAATGTATGTTTACACATGCTGAATATATCTGTTTCATTATAAGTCACAATATTCTCAGCTGGCCAATGGAAGTGAGCCCTACAAGGCAGACACAGCTATAAATAGGTAATGATAAAATGTCTTCTCAGTTTTTGAGAACTCTGTTTTAAAGTAAAGGTTGACAAAACCAGTAATTTCCAGAGGCTGAAATTATACCTGTTGAAGTTGCGTCTGTTGAAGAAGGAGCAGATCTTGCAGCTTCTTATTTAATACCAATACTACATTCATGTACTAACCAATATCTGACAAATATGTATTGGGTATCTACTATGTGGCAGACAGTTTTCCACATGCTTGAGGTATAGTGGTGAACAAGTAAAACAAGGTTCTTGCTGTAATCTTAATGTAATTCTAATTCCGAAATATGGGATAGAATGGGGCAGAGGCAGACAATAAAAAAAAAAAAAACAAAAAACAAATGAGGTAACTACAGGTAAAAATGAGTGCTATGATTAAAATAGAGTGAAATAAATGACAGAGATCGATTGTGGGTGAATGTTGGGAAATTAATTAGAGGTTTCAAAAATGATGTCTCTGAAGATACTGTTGAAGCTGGGGTCTAAGGTGATGAGGAGCTTCCCATCTAAAGAATTAAGAAGAAGCTGTTAAAGAGAAAGAAAGCTGGTGAGGCTGGGCAAAGGTTGTTCTTTTCCAGAGCTTTTGTGCTTGTTTTTTTCCTTTGTCCATAAGTAATTCGCAGTTGGAGAGTTGAAAGACCCCTAGCATAAGAGCCTTTTAGGATATGGTCAAGAGTCTTTTTTTCATTAAAAAATCCAGGGTACCTCACTTAAGAGTTTTAAGACAAAGAGTAATCTGTGCTACTTTTTATTTTTCAGAAACAATTTGACCTGCTGTGTAGAAAAGGGATTGAATGGATCCAGCAAAGGCATGTATGTTTATACATGCTGAATATATCTGTTTCATTATGTCACAATATTTTATATTGAGAGATGACATAGGAGGCCATTCCATTAACCTAGTGAGAAAGCACAGTAACTTAGACTGAAATAGACGACATTTGCATGTACTTTGGAGATAGAATCAAAGGCATTTGTAAATTAATTTGATAGAGAGAAGGAGGAGATTTAGTCAGTGTCATACCCATCTGTTTCCATATTAATTGTGTCATGGAACTATTGGGCAAGCCAGTTGTCAGGTAGAATAAGTTCATATTTAATATTCTAGTAGAAGTTCTAATTATATAAAATGGCATTTATCTCCAATAAGTAAGGCAATATGGGAATGTTATTGGTTCCCTTGAAGCTAATCTGGGCAATAGTGTCTCACTTCAATTAGATTTTAATTAAGCAATTAAAATTGTTTTTCACCATGTGAAAAACCCTGTTCTAGGTGCTGCAAATAGAATGCCAGCTAACAGTCATTAATACTTTCAATGCTGATTTAAGCTCTGTTAACTCATTTAATACTTACCACAAGACTTAGAAATCTCTACCATTGTTATTACTCCTATTTTGAATATGAAGGAACTGTAATGTAAAAATGTTAAGTGAACTTTCCAAGGTCCCTCAGACATAAATGGTGGAATCAGAGCTTAATGTAGGCAATTTGTGCCTCAAACATGGCACGGGACTGCCTCTCACATAATGCGTCTAGACTTTTCTACATGCATTAAGTCAGAGTTTCTCATTTTCTTCTCATTTTACTTATTTCAAGAGTGAGGACATCTGTGTGTGTTGAAGGATTTCATTTTCAAGCTAATGTTTTCTGATGTCCTACTCTGTATGATTGCTACAATGAGAGAGATAAAATATTTTAAAAACTCACATTCTGTGCTTCGGTTTCTTCAAATTCATAATGTGAAGTCAGATATCTCTTTCTCTTTCATACAATGGAAGAAATATCATGTTATTAGTGGCTGATTTAGAAGAAGAAACTGATTTTTAACAAGGCTAATTTTCTTGATCAAGCAAAGTAGCCAGATAGAAGATCAAAAACAAAATCAAGAACTTTTCCCACTAACAGCAATGGCAAATTAGAACATGTATTAAGACTAGATGTACCATATGACCCAGCCATCCCATTACTGGGGATATACCCAAAGGATTATAAATCATGCTGCTATAAAGACACATGCACACGTCTGTTCATTGCGGCACTATTCACAATAGCAAAGACTTGGAATCAACCCAAATGTCCATCAGTGACAGATTGGATTAAGAAAATGTGGCACATATACACCATGGAATACCATGCAGCCATAAAAAAGGATGAGTTTGTGTCCTTTGTAGGGACATGGATGCAGCTGGAAACCATCATTCTTAGCAAACTATCACAAGAACAGAAAACCAAACACCGCATATTCTCACTCATAGGTGGGAACTGAACAATGAGATCACTTGGCCTCGGGAAGGGGGACATCACACACTGGGGCCTATTATGGGGAGGGGGGAGGGGGGAGGGATTGCATTGGGAGTTATACCTGATGTAAATGACGAGTAGTTGGGTGCTGACGAGTTGATGGGTGCAGCACAGCAACATGGCACAAGTATACATATGTAACAAACCTGCACGTTATGCACAGGTACCCTAGAACTTAAAGTATAATAATAATAAAAAATAAAAAAAAAATAAAATTAATTCAGTCAAAAAAAAAAAAAAGAATAGTAATTGTAATTATAATACTTAAGGTTTCCTTCACCATTCACAGAAACTCTTACGTACTCAGCAAAGGATACCCTAAAATTCCTAACCATTTTAATGTCCTATTATGGAGAAAATTTCAAAATGTGAATAAAGAACACATCTAAAGACTGAATAAATGGAAACCTTCACTATGTTTATAGAAGCTCAATATTTTTAAGATCAAAATATAAGTTCTTTTAAAATTCATCTATATTGTAGTCTCAATCAATCTTTTTATGGAGTCAGTAATTTCAAAATTCATTTATATCAAAGCGTAAGACTGGCAATGAAAAAGTTTCAAAAAGAACAAAGAAGAGTGGTTTGTTCTACTGGATAGCAATGTATCATAAAGCTATGGAAAATTAATAATGTGGGATATTGGTGCATAAGTAAGTATGAAGTTTAATAGAATAAAAAGTCCAGAAATAGATATATGTCTGTATGTGTGTATGCGTGTGCGTGTGTATGTATTTTAAATATATTTAACAATAAAAACCAATGTAAAATACCAAAACTAATGGGAGAAAAGCAGCTCAATAAGTGTGAAGAGGATTTATCATTATAATATAAAATAAAATTAGATTCATACCTTAACTATGTAAAACTAAAATAGAAATAAAATTAAGACGTAAACATAAGGAAGCAAATAAGAAAAGATAATTAAGAAAATACAGATTATAAAGAAATGCCCTTAAACTTAGCAAAATACGAACAACTAATAAACACAAAAATATGTGGACTGATGGGAAAAAGGGGTGCACTCACAAACAAAAGGGAAAATATAAATTGAATCAGGCATTTTAGAAGGCAATTTGACAGTATTATTTGAAACAAAAATTGCATTGACCTAATTTCCCTTCTAAATATATATCCTTGACAAACAAAACAGTGGAGGAGAAAGGAAGCTACTTAGAGATATTTTTATTGCAACATTAATTACAACATCAGAGTAGTAGATATGACCTAAAAGTTCTTTTGTAGTATATGGCTAAATTATACCTATAGTCCTATATTGGAATTCCACAAAATGCTTAAAAGGAAATAACTAGACCTAGTTCTTTAATGTGTCTATTTTTAAACGTATTTTGAACTTTAAAAGCAACTTATAAATACTAATTACAGGATAATATTTACATGAAAATGTGCATACAAATCACGCTTTATGTTTACTATGGTTTGGCAAGCCAAGACCTGATAAAGGTCCAATGATGAAGCACAAAAGAGAATAATAGCCTATGTAATTTGTCACAGGGAAGAATTACTTTACATGTTACAACTGGTGGGAGATTCACAGACTTGGCTGCTTCTAGCCTCCTCTATGGAATGCAGCAAATTTCCATTTTCGATGCTCCTCCAAACTTTGGATCACCACTTCCAAAAGAGTACATTAAAAATCAAACTTCAAGCTTTTGGGGCAATTCTGCTTCTCCAGGAAGCTTGCATCAGATGGATCTTGGAGTGCATTAGAAAACTATATTTACTTGCTCCTTTGTAACCTTGATTTTGTCATGAATCTTTGCATATTTGTTTTTTGGTTTATAGAAAATTGAAGTAAAAGCAGTCTAAACACAGTTTCCTTTTTTTGCAATTTTTATATATTAATCTCTGTTTTGATCTGATCGACCTTATATTTATTATATATGTGTGTGTGTGTGTGTGTGTGTATATATATATATATATATTTTTTTTGAGACGGAGTCTTGCTCTGTCGCCCAGGCTGGAGTGCAGTGGTGCGATCTCCACTCACTGCAAGCTCCGCCTCCCGAGTTCCCTCCATTCTCCTGCCTCAGCATCCCGTGTAGCTGGGACTGCAGGTGCCCACTGCAGCGCCCGGCTAATTTTTTTTGTATTTTTAGTAGAGACAGGGTTTCACCGTGTTAGCCAGGATGGTCTCGATCTCCTGACCTCGTGATCCGCCCGTCTAGGCCTCCCAAAGTGCTGGGATTACAGGCTTGAGCCACCGCGCCCGGCCATTTTAAAATAGTTTTAGAGGTTTAGGAAGATGAATACCAAAGTAACATTGATTGTCTCTGGGAATAGGGGAGGATTGAAAGATGGAGCTGTAAATCAGAATGATAGTGGAGAAATAGGTCTTTTATTTCTCATGTTTTGCTATATATTTTTAAATTTTTATTTTGAAATCATTATATGTTCACGAGAAATTATAAAGATAGTACAGGGAACTCCCATGTTCCCTTCTCCCAGTTTCTCCAAATGGTAATGTTGTATTTTGTGCTATCTCTACTATAGTATCAAAGCCAGGAATTTGACATTGACACGAATGTATTTCTAGTTCTATGTCATCATACATGTAGATTCATATACCCACCACATTTTTCTGTATTTAAAAAAATAGAAGAAATGTACTTACGTTACATAAATAATTTTTAAAAGATGTTAAAAATTACTATAATTTTATCATTCAATTAATAGCTATACAGTTTCAATTGTTTGAATATATCATAATTTATTTAACCAATCCTCTATTCTTAACCACTATCAATTCATTTGATATTACACACAGAACCAAGAGAACATTGATGCACATTTATCTTTGCAAAAATAGTCCACTGATTTTTTTCTGTAAGCATGATGGAGTCAAACCATATGTAAATATTAAAGATATTTTCAGATTGCCTTCTAAAAATGTTGTGTCAATTTAAACTCCCACTGAGAGTTTGAGTTAGGATTTTATTGGATTGCAAGAAATGTACGTATTTTTAAAGGTTTCAGGACTTAGCAGCATCCAGCACGTAGTAGATATCCCAAAAATACTTGTTCAAGAAACTAATGCATGGAATTATTTACCAATTTTAAATGCAAAGACTGTAGCTTTTTATAAATGAATTTTTCCTTTGATTAGTGACAAAGGGGACTGTAGACCTTTCTTTGTAAGAATGGAAAAGATTTTTGTTTATTTATTCTGTGAATTTTCTCATCATTTCTTTGCCCATTGAAACAAAAACACACTATATTGTATTTTTGGCACTGAGTCTTAATTTTTGTTTTATGTTAAATATCTTAACTTCCCATTTGTTATAGAATTTGCTAATTATTCTTATCAGTTTTCATTTTACTTTAGGTTGTATCTGAGATATTTTTTTATAAAATTATTTTTATTTTTGTGGATTCAAATCTAACCCTTTTTTGATATGGTTATTCAAGCTTTATTGGAATAAGTCATTCTTAATATGAAATCAGTTTATATTCACATGATATAAGCTAATTTATTTATAAATAATATTTTAACTAGACATTTTATTGTATTTCATAATGTAGAACTGAAATTATTTTTTCCCAATTAGTTAACCTCATGTGCAAACACTATTTGTTAATAAAATTCTCTAATTTGAAGAGCAATCGTTGGAGGATGTTAAATTTTCCCATATATTAGGAACTGCACCTTGGTTTTTAATTTTATTGTATTGTTTTGTTTACTGTTTTATTTTAGTAGTCTTAACTTGTTTTAATATTTGTGTATTATAAGATATTTAAGTATCTGACAGTGACATCCAAACAATATTATTTTGGAAAACTGCCATTCCAATTAACTTTAGAAATAAACAAACTTCACTAAAACAAAGTATTTTTATTATTTGTAATTGCTTATTATTTCTCATAATTAAATCTCAATCACAACCTCAAGTAGAGTTTACTTTTTTGATGAACTTTTTGTATAGTGGAATTGAAACATGGATAGCTAACCAACAATTACACCCTCTTTGCTACCCTTCTCAAAGAACGAAGACATTACAAGGGAGAAGTCAATTGGGAATTGGGGAGGGAGGGCAGGAGTGATACTTATTTGTGAGAAACATTGAAGATATTTTATGGAAAAAGCCCAGATGAGATAGAATTGAGGAAGCCAAGTCCCACCCATTTGAAACGGTAACATGCCCAGGAATTACTTAGAGAAATCTCCCAAATAAATGACATAAATGCCCTAACTGGGACAGAAATTTGAGGTCAAGGACCACACAAGCACTGAAATATCATCTCTATGGTAAAGATACCAAAATATTAATTCTCTGAACACCAGACTCCTATATGCAATTGCTTACTCAACTTCTCTTTTTACATGGGTAATAGCCATTTCGATTCTTGATTTATACCACCCTCCCTCCAATTCCAAATCCAATTATTGCCATATCTTCCTGATTTTGACTTCAACACTAATCACACAGTTGCTTAGAATAAATACTTAGGGGTTATTGATTATCCTTTATTTCTCTCTCCCTTTCCTTTATATTCACAGTTAGCCTGCCATCAAGTTCTTTGAACTACTTCTTAAAATTAAACTCAATTAAAAAAAAATTTTTAGATATAGGGTGTACATGTGCAGTTTTGTACATGGGGATATTGAGTGATGCTCAGATCTGGGGTACCGATCCCATCACCAAGATAATGAGCATCGTGCTCTATAAGTAGTTTTTCAACCAATGCCTTCCTTCCCACCACCCTGTTCTAGTAGTCCACAGTGTCTGTTGTTTTCATGTATATGTCCATCTGTGCTCAATGTTTAGTTTCTGCTTATAAGTGAGAACACGTGATATTTGGTTTTCTGTTCCAGGGTACATTTGTTTAGGATTGTGGCTTCCAACTGTATCTATGTTCCTGCAAAGAACATGATTTTATTAGTTTTTTTTAATGGCTCCTGAATATTTCATGGTATACACGTACCACATTTTCTTTATGCAATTTACTATTGATGGGCAAATTCTATGTCTTTGATATTATGAAGGTACAGCAATGAACATACAAATGCATTTTTTTTTTCTGTAGAATGATTCACTTTCTTACCTTTTTGCCTTTTTGGTAGATGATTTATTTATTTTTCTTTCTTTTGATTATTTCCCTTTGCACTTGTATATTGGGTATGTACCTGGTAATGGGATTGCTGGGTTGAATGTTAGTTCTATTCTTAGTTCTTTGAGGACTCTCCAGACTGCTCTCCTCTTTGGCTGAACTAACTTATATTCCCACCAGCAGTGTATTTGGTTCCCTCTTATGTGCAGCTTGCAAACACCTGTTGTTTTTTGACTTTTTAATGGTCATTTTGGCTGATGTGAGATGATATCTTATTGGGTTTTGATTTGTATTTCTCTGTGATTAGTGATGCTGAGCATTTTTTCATTTGTTGGTTGGTCATTTTTATATTTTCTTTTGAGGAATGTCTGTTCATATCCTTTGCCCACTTTTCAATAGGGTTATTTGTTTGTAAATTTGTTTAAGTTTCTTGTAGATTCTGGATAGCAGAACTTTGTTGGATGCATAGATTGTGAATATCTTCTCTCATTCTCTAGGTTGTCTGTTTACTCTGTTGATAGTTTCTTTTTTTGTGCAGAAGCTCTTTAGTTTAATTAGGTTCCCCTTATCTATTTTTGTTTTTGTTGCAATTGTTTTTGGGAGGTCTCACATTTAAATATTTAGTCTATTGTGAATTAATTTTTATATAAGGTGTAAAGTAGGGGTCCTCCAGTTTCATTCTTTTACATATGGTTAGCCAGTAATCTCAGCACTTGCTTTCATTGACCTTGTCAAAGGTCACATGGTTGTATGTGTGTGGACTTATTTCTGGATTCTCTATTCTGTTTCATTGGCCTATGTGACTGTTTTTGTACCAGTACCATGCTGGCTTGGTTACTATAGCTTTTAAGTATAATTTTAAGTCAGATAATGTCATGCCTCCAACTTTGCTACTTTTGCTACAGAAATTTTGGCTAGTTGGGCTTTTTTCAGTTCCATAAATTTTAGAATAGTTTTTTTCTAATTCTCTGAAGAATGGCATCAGTAGTTTGATAGGAATAGAGCAAAATCTGTAAATTGCTTTGGGTCATATGGCCATTTTAACAATATTGAATCTTTCAATCCATGACCATGGACATTTAAAAAATTTATTTAGGTCGTCTCTGATTACTTTCAGCAGTATGTTCTAATTCTCCGTGTAGAGATTTTTCCCTTTCTTGTTTAGCTGTATTCTTAGGTATTTCATTTTCACTGTGGCTACAGTAAATGCAATTGTATTCTTGATTTCACTCTCAGCCTGGACGTTGTTGGTATATGTAAATGCTACTAAATTTTTTCACATTGATTTTGTATCCTAAAACTTTACTAAAGTTATTTATTAGTTCTAAGAGTCTTTTGGGAGTCTTTATGATTTTCTAGTTATAGAATCATATTATTAGTGAGTAGAGATAGTTTGACTTCTTAATTTCCTACTTGGATGCCTTTTCTTTCCCTTGCCTGATTGCTCTGGTTACCACTTCTAGTACTACATTGAATAGAAGTGATGAGAATGGGTACTTTTTTTTTTCCTTTACATTTCTCAAGAGGAATGATTCAAGCTTTTGCCCATCCGGTATGATGTTGGCTGTGGATTTGTCATAGATGGCCCTTATTATTTTCTGATATGTTTCTTCAAGGCCTGTCTGTTGCTTTTTCATCATGAAGAGATATTGGATTCTACTGAAAGCTTTTTCCACATCTATTGAGATATCATATGTTTTTTGTTTTTAATTCTGTTTATGTAGTGAATCACACTTACTGATTTGCATACGTTGAAACAGCATTGCATCCTGGAAGCAAAGCTTACTTGATCTTGGTATATTAACTTTTTGATGTGCTGCTGGATCCAGTTTGCCAATATTTTGTTGAAAATTTTTGCAACTATATTCATCACAAATATTTGCCTGAAGTTTTATTTTTCCATTGTATCTTTACTTTATTTTTATATCAGGTTGATGCTGGCTTCATAGAATGAGTTAGGGAGGAGTTCTTTCTCCTCAATTTTTTGTAATAGTTTCAGTTGAATTAGTATGAGTTATTCTTTGTACATCTGGTAGAATTTGGCTGTGAATCCATCTGGTCCCAAATTTTTTTTGCTTGATAGGTTCTTTACTACTGATTCAATATTAGAAGTTGATATTGTTCTATTCAGTGTTTCAATTTCTTCCTGATGCAATTGTGTATCTCTAGGAATTTATCCACTTCCTCTATATTTTAAAATTTGTGTTTATATAGCTGTTCATAGCAGTCTCTGAGGATCTTTTGTATTTCTGTGGGTTCAGCTGTAATAAGCCTTTGTCATTTCTGATTGTACTTATTCGGGTCTTCTTTTTCTTTGTTTATCTAGCTAGAAGTTTGTCAATCTTATTTATGTTTTTGAATAACCAACTCTTGATTTCGTTGATATTTTGTATGAATTTTTTCATCTCAATTTCATTAAGCTCCTCTCTATTTTTAGTTATTTTGTTTTTTTCGTGCTCTTTTTGGAGTTGGTTTCTTCTTTTATTACTATTATTATTATTATACTTTAAGTTCTCGGATACATGTGCAGAATATGCAGGTTTGTTACATAGGTATACATGTGCCTTGGTGGTTTGCTGAACCCATCAACCCGTCATCCAGATTAGGTATTTCTCCAAATGTTATCCCTCCCCTTCCTTGCCACCCATGACATACCCAGGTATGTGATGTTCCCCTCCCTGTCCCATATGTTCTCATTGTTCAACTCCCACTTATGAGTGAGAACATGCAGTGTTTGGTTTTCTGTTCCTGTGTTAGTATGATGAGAATGATTAATCTTGTTCCTTTAGTTGGAAATTTAGATTGCTAATTTGAGATCTTTCTTCCTGATAAATGCATTTAGGGTTATAAAATGTCCCTCTTAACACTGCTTTGTCTGCATTCCAGAGATTTTCCTATGTTGTGTCCCAATTTTCATTAATTTCAAAGAATTTTTTGACCTCTGCCTTAATCTCTCAGCCAGGAGTTATTCAGGAGCAAGTTGTTTAATTTCCATCTATTTGCATAGTTTTGAGAAATCTTCTTGAGATTGATTTCTATTTTTATTCCACTGTGGTCCAGGAGTGTGCTTGGTATGATCTCAATTGTTTTGAATTTATTGAAATTTGCTTTATTACTGAATATGTGGTCAATCTTGGAATATGTTCTGTGTGCCTGAGAAGAATGTATATTCTGTGGTTGTTGGATGGAGTGTTCTGTTGATATCTATTAGGTCCAATTGGCCATCTGTCAAGTTTAAGTCCAGAGTTTCTTTGTGAGTTTTCTACCTTGATAAATCTGCTTAACACTGTCAGTGGGTTGTTGAAGTCTCCCACTATTATTACATGATTGTCTAAGAAGACCCAAAAAAACTTGTTTTATGAATCTAGGTGCTCCACTGTTAGGATATTTACATCCTAACATATATATATATAATATATATATTTAGGATAGTTACAGCTTCTTGTTGAATTGTAGCCTTTATCATAACATAATGTCCTTCTTACTTTTTATGGGCGTAAAGTCTGTTTATCTGATGTAAGAATAATAATGTCTGCTCTTTTTTGTTTTCCATTTCCATGGTAGGTCTTTCTCCATCCTTTTACTTTGAGCCTGTGGGTGTTGTTTCATGTGAGATGGGTCTTTTGAAGACAACAGAGTGTTGGGTCTTACCATTTTTTTTTTTTTTTGAAATGGAGTCTCGCTCTGTTGCCCAGGCTAAAGTGCAGTGGCACCATTTCAACTCACTGCAACCTCCAACTCCTGGGTTCAAGTGATTCTCCTGCTTCAGTCTCCTGAGTAGCTGCAACTACAGGCATGTATCACCATGCCCAGTTCATATTTGGTATTTTTAGTAGAGACGGGTTTTCACCGTGTTAGCCAGGATGGTCTTGATCTCCTGACCTCAAGATCTGCTCGCCTCAGCCTCCCAAAGTGCTGGGATTACAGGCGTGAGCCACCGTGCCCTGCCGGGTCTTATCTTTTTATCCAGGCTTCTACTTTGTGTCTTTTATGTGGGTCATTGCATTAGTCTGTATTCACACTGTTAATAAAGACATACCTGAGACTGGGTAATTTATGAAGGAAAGAGGCTTAATGGACTCACAGTTCAATGTGACTGAGCAGCCTCACAATCATGGTGTAAGACAAAGGAAGAGCAAAGAGACTTCTTACATGGCGGCGAGCAAGAGAAAGAATAAGAATCAATTGAAAGGGTTTTCCCCTTATAAGATCATCAGATCTCATGTGACTTATTCACTACCATGAGAACAGTGTAGGGGAAACTGCCCCCATGATTTAATTATCTTTCATTGGGTCCCTCCCACAACAGGTGAGAATTACGAGAGCTACAATTCAAGATGAGATTTGGGGGCGGGGGGAGGGCGGGTGCAGGGTGGCACACAGCAAAACCATATCAGGTACATAGCCCATTTACATTCAAGGTTAGTATTGGTGTGTGTGATTTTTATCCTGTTACTGTGTTGCTAGCTGGTGGTGTAGACTTGATTCTATAATTGCTTTATAGTGCTTGTGGGCTATGTATTAAGTGTGTTTTTGTAGTAGCAGGTGTTATTCTTTTAATTCCATGTCCGTAAGCTCAAATCTGGCCTTTTCTCATCATTTATACCACTACTCCATTAATCTATACAACCAACTTCTTTTACCATAACTATTGCAGTGAGCCTCTCTGCTTCATTATTATTTCACTATAGTTGATTCTTTATTCAATAGTTTTAACGATCTTTTACAAATACAGATCAGAATATATTATTATTCTGTTTAAGTTCCTTCAATAGTTTGCCCTCACATTTATACATGGCCATCTTATTGGCCCTTGCCTGTGTCTTGTACCATGTCCCCTCCCCCTAACCCCACTTCCCTTGTTCTCTCAGCTTTGGTCTGGTTGAATTTCTTGCTACTTGCTCACTAAGCTCCTTCCCCTTGCAGGGACTTCACATTTGCTGTTTCCTCTTACTTTTTCCTAGTCTTTTACGAGCTCACATCATCCAGATCTGCTCAGAAGTCACTTCCTGAGGAAAGCTTTCCCTAATCACTCTATTTAATGTATCATATTCATTTGCACTATCTACATTCTCGGCAAAGCCTCACCCATTCTACCTAATGTAACTTCTTCACTTGTTTTGTCAGTATATTCTCACTCTCCTTATTTTATTTTCCTCCAGAGCACTTAAATTTTACATGTGATTATAATATATATTTATTTTCTATTTGTTTATCATGTTTTCTCCTTTAGATTGTAAGGTCTGTAAGTATGTGAACTTGGTCTGTCTTGTTCATCAAGTGTCTGGCACAGAGTAAGCATGAGAAAATATTTGTTAAGTAAATGAATAGGTATAAGAATTAAGGCCTTGGCCAGGTGTGGTGGCTCACGTCTGTAATCCCAGCAGTTTGGGAGGCCAAGGCGGGCAGATCACGTGGTCAGGCATTCAAGACCAGCCTGGCCAGCGTGGTGAAACCCCGTCTCTACTAATAATATGAAAATTAGTCAGGTGCAGTGGTATGTGCCTGTAATCCCAGCTACTCAGGAGGCTGAGGCAGGAGAGGTGGAGGTTGCAGTGAGCTGAGATGGTGCTACCGCACTCTAGCCTGGGTGACAGAAGGAGACTCCGTCCCCCAAAAAAAAAAAAAAAAAAAAATGAAACCTTTTTTTAAAAAATTAATTTTATAATATTTGAATAGTTTTGGGGCAACAGTTGGTTTTGGTTACATGGTAAGTTCTTTAGTGGTGATTTCTGAGATTTTGGTGCACTCATCACCCGAGCAGTGTACAGTATACCCAGTGTGGAATCTTTTATCGCTTAACCCCTCCCATATTTCCTCCTGAAGTCTCCAAACTCCATTTTATCATTCTTATGCCTTTGTATCCTTATAACTTAGCTCCCATTTATAGGTGAGAACATTTAATATTTGGTTTTCCATTCCTGAGTTACTTCATTTAGAATAATGATCTCCATCTCCCTCCAGGTTGCTGCAAATGCCATTTTTTCTTTCCTTTTCATGTAAAGTCTTGTTTTTGGCATAGTGTTATCTGAGTATGTTTTTATATCAAGGGGGAGAAAGCTAATTTAGAAGTAGAAATTCATCAAAAGCAATAAATTAACTAGTGAGGAGAGTAAACGTTATAAGAGTCATAAAAAGAAATTTGTTTTTATAAAGGATCAAAGAAGGAAGAAGAAGCAGAAGGAAAGCAATAATACAGGGTTAATCTTCTAGGGAAAGTATTCAGATAATTTGACAAAAATGAGACAGAATGTGTTTACTTAGAAGTTTGACTAAAAGGAAGAAATATTTCCAATGGTCTATGTGATATGTCAGTAGCAAGGGTCCAAGTAAGATAGGTGTTTTAATTGAAAGTTTAGCAAGGGCTTGGTTACCTGTATTGGTTTATTTTTGGCTATCTTACAGGTATGAGAAGTCAGATAATGAGCATGAATTATTGGAATACAGGGCATGTAAATTTTCTTGGAAAGGATAGTCAGAAAGTACCTGAAGCCAGACTTGTTCTACTAGTAATGAGATTTTCTTTCTATGAGTCATGAATTCCTTTCACTTACTTTCATGGAAGTAAAAGCACTTTTATAAAAGTATTGCTGTCTATTGCAGAAATGTAAAATGTTTTAATTAGTGGACACTCATATTTTGGTTATATTCCACAAACCCATTTAAACTACATCAATCTAAATACTTAGTTGAGGTGGATTTATGATAATGCTGATGAACCCTAAGTTACAGAACCCTCCCTTTTCACCAGGCTCTGTCTAAGGACCTGGGAATGGCTCTGAGGAAAATACTAGCCGAGTAGTTATATGATAATCTGTTATTGTAAAACACGTTGAACTAACAGATTTTAATTTTAGTAGGTTAAGACCATTCTCTCTTTCCATTTCAACTTTTCTGAGGACATGTTTCCCTTTCTAGTGGTGATATTGCTGTGGTCATGGACATTTTTAGGTGTTAGAAAAGGAAATCTAAGTTGAGGATATGTTTTGTTGGTTTTATCAGGACATATTTTTTGGTAGTTTGCAGTCATCTCTGTGTAAGGTAATGTTTTGTTACCCATTCTGACATAGTAATGACTTCCAGAGATACTTTCTTCTGCTTACTCCTATTCCTTACCTAGCACGGTAAATGAAGGTGAAGAAAAAGAGGTACTATTGTGATATGAATATGTCCTATGGTACCTGACACCAGAAAAAGGTGTGTAGCAAAAATATACAAATAAAATATATGAATTTTGGAGTAATTATGTCAAAATCACTACAATCATTAGATGCTCAAATTTATAAACAGGGAATTTGGTTCTTATTAATACTTATACAAAAGAGATGGTCTATTCTGTCTGGGTTATATAAATAAGGATACAATGCAGATTGCACAATAATGGATTCATTATATTTCTCTTTTTTGATATAAATAACAATAAACTTGATTGGAATTTATCTGTTTGTAGGACAAAAATACATAGCAGTACTATAAACAAATGTGTTTAATGTGACATTGCATGTTTTATGCATCACAGAGTATTCGAGCACCTCTTGTTGTGTATGACATAATTTCTGTTGATTCTAAGCAAAACAACACTAAATTCTCCATTCACAGAGAAAATGATCACAAAAAAACAACTATTTCACTTAGACAAAACTTTATGTATTAGTCAATTAGTGAATGTAAATAGTGTATAAGTAATTTGACTACACATATATATAGTTTAATACATGTAGCAGCAGTTTAATTTGCACTATGATTGCCCTTGCATGAGTTTTAAATTCAGAATAATTTTGTATATTCTTTCAGAATGATTGATTATATCAAAACTGTTCTGGTAGAAGCTGAAAACAAACACCTTTCCCCCCCAGTTTCAACAAAATATGGATGCCGAAGTTAAAAAATGTCAGAAACTCTATTTCAACATGGAAACTGAAATGCATAATGTTAAAAATTATGAAAATAATGGAAAGAATCATAATTGCTAAAAGGTACAAGTAATACAAATGACAACAGAGTTGATAAAGAAAGTTATGAGAATGAGGACACACCAAAGTGTGGGCGGGTTGGAGCGGGGAGGTTGTGGGCAGGAAGAAACAAAGGGGAAATGAGAATAACAGAAAAAAAAGCACAATTTTTGTGGTCAAAACAGGGCATTAAGTACACTGGTTTTGTTTAGATAAATTTGTTGACTTTAATAAGTCCTATCATCTTTGATAAACATTACAACGAGTGATAATTGTAATTACTGTTTAATGAATAACAGATTGTTTACTTATGATCATTGAACTAGGAATATTTATAGATTATCAAATAGAATATATAATGGAAAAAGAGATGATTCTTAAACAGATGTTTGAAAAAATATGAAAATATTTTACTCTTACAACATCCTTACTAGTCTATACCAATTCTAAAGCTTGCTTATAGTTTTGCTTATGAACTCTTTACAACTGTTTGAAAACAAGACAGACCATATTTAAATTAGATCAATCTTCAAACTGAATGAATACATTAAGAGCTCTTAAAAGTCATGAAGACAGTGGTCAAAGGAAGCACAGTTACTTCAAATTTGAAAATCAAATGAAAATTCACCAGACCAGTATCTTAGACAAGACAGAACCTTCAGTTCTACTTTGAAGTACTAAAAGGAGTAGTTGTGGTTACTTTTTTAAATGAATGAGGTTTACTTTTCAGAGGTCTTGATGCAAAGAGAATTTGTCAAATAATAGAAATGGTATAATAATGGTTGAATTTCATCAATATTTTGCACAAGTACTTTTTAAAAGTTCAAATAAAAATGTGATTTATCCAAAAGAGTTTATGCAAAATTAAACAAAATAATTGGAAAGCTTTGACAAAATGAAGCTATAAATCTAACAAATAAATCAGACACTAAAAACACTACTCATTATTACAGTTTTTACGTTGGATATAACAACCACAGACTAATTAGTTGACCCTTATTGTGCACTACTCTCATCATGCAAAACCCTCTGAACAATTCTTACATTTCTTGCTAATTAAAAATTATTTATTAGTGATTTTTTCAACAAGTAAAATCTGGTATGATTGTAAAGTGTCTTGTAACAACATTTGTAGTCAGTCATATAATTGAATGGTGTGATCAAATAGCTATCCACCCTCTATAAATATTAACAAGTAGACAACATATGTAATAGGCTGCTTATTCTCTTATTCTAATCAGATTTTTAAAAGGCTGCATCCACTGTACCTGAGGTTATTGACAATTTTTGGCATTTTACAAAAGTAATAGCTTTTCTTTTCCATTTCAGATATTGTATATTTATGCCAACTTCTTTAAAGGTAATAGGTGCAATGGGATGACCTGTCAATTGTAAAACTGTGCAAGTCCTATAACATTGCTACAACAAAATTTTGAAGACTCTAAAGGATATTTCAACACATGGAAAAGAAGCCTATACATAAATGGAATGCAAACAATTTATTCAAAAAGCTGATAAAATTCAAATACTTCATTCTAAACTACAAGTTACACATATGTTTTAGAATCTTTTGAAAACATATCTGATATTATGAGCTTCTTGTTTTTATAAGATATTATAAACTTCATATTTTTATGTATATAAAAGTTTTCTTCTTTTATTCAAAAGAATTTCAAGAAAACTAAGGAAAAGGTGGTTGATAGTTGAACCTAAAACAAAATTATAAAATCAAAGGATGGAATAGTGAGAAATTATTGTGACTTCTAAAATAATTTTCAGTAAAATGTCATATAATACCAAAGACAACAGTTTAATAAAAGGAAAGAGAAGTTCTGAAGAGCTAAAATGGATAGGCTCTTTAATTATTTGTTTATGCATTTAAACATAGAAAGTGAATATACATATTAGAAAAAAATTATAATTATTATAAAATTCTTGGTAAAAATAGAAATTCCCAGAAATATTATACTTCATATATTTTTTAAAAATCTATGACTTTTTTTCCAAATGTGACTACAATCTGAAATTTTTAAATAGAAGTACCAATTAGAAATTGTAAAGCTAAAATAAATTATTCTAAATTATTAATAATAAAGAATTCAATCAACGATGCCTTTCTCCTTAAAGCAAATTATTACATACAATTACTGATATCAAGAAGAGACAATCAAGAAGACCATGGTGAAAAAATTTAGGATAAAAAAGCATTATTGGCAGGCAATTCATAAAATCAATAGGTTATTTTCTGCTTTTTGTAATATTTGTTTTATTTATCAATTTTTATAAAGTGTGATTTGCAGTGATTTATTTTCTCTAGATAAATATTCACATGCAAACCTGACCTTAATTTTGTATTCATTTATATTAAAGAGACCACACTTTACACAGGATAAGCTTTGTGCTGTATCATACCTTCACCTGGTTGTGAATGTTCACAGGTAAAGTGTTAAATGTATACGAGGAATGTGTGTACTAAAATTGCAGTTTATAATATTTGCTTTCCCCAACCATAAAGTAATGATTATAGACAGAGCATGCACATTAACTATTGACTATGGGACAGAAGTCACTGTAGAATTGTGATATCTGAGAGAACAAAGACAAATGAAGTGAACCACAGATACTCCTTGATTCTCTGCTTAGAAGCACTTTCTGGACAATGGAATAGGGAAGTGAATCACAAACAGAGTATAGCAGTCTCACTGAGCTCAGGAGGCAATGATTAAAGATGAGGTTGTAGTTATGACTGTAGTTTGCAAGGCAGGGAATCATAAAAGAGTACCAAATATTCAAGCCATGCCTTCATAGGATGATACTTTTGGAGGCCTGGCACAGAACAACAGAAATTGGGAAACGGAACCAAATACTGAATTTGATTAAAAGCAAGAGTTGATTATTTGGTGCATTAAAGAGGTGCATTTTAGTAAAATTTCACTGATAGTTTAAAAGTAAAATATTTCAAAAAGTATATAAAAAAACTAACTCTAAGAAAGCTGGAGTGACCATATAAATAATAGCACAGTAAACTTTAAGAGAACTGTGTAGCTCACACCTGTAATGCCAGCATTTTTGTGGCAGACCAATTCTCCTTGACAGTCACACAGACAGACCTCCATAGCACTCCAGTTATACAGAGAAATTTCCAAATCTCTTGCCTTAACATTAAGTTAATAATTAAACCTAGGGAAATTGATGCCCAGACATTAAAGTCAGAAATGAAACGTATGTTCCGTAAGAGCCTTGCTCAGGCTTCTCCTGAAAACTGGAGCAAGTCAAGACAATGGAGACAGTCTTACGTTCCTTGTACCAGGACCTACCTTGGGTCGACGAAACCTGGGGTGAGTCAAGGTAACAAACACAGCCTTACATTCCTCATACCAAAACCCGTCTTGGGTCTGAAGCAACTTTCTGAACACAAACCCTAGGTAGGATAAGATAGAAGTAATCACTTCGGTACCAGGACCCTCATTAAGTAGATTTAGAAGACATTTCTTGGCTGGATGTGGTGGCTCATGTCTGTAATCCCAGCACTTTGGGAAGGTGAGGTGGGTGGATCATTTGAGGTCAGGAGTTCGAGAACAGCCTGGCCAACATGGAGAAAACATGTCTCTACTAAAAATCCGAAAATTAGCTGGGCATAGTGGTATACAACTGTAGTCACAGCTACTCAGGAGGCTGAGGCAGGAGAATCACTTGAACCCAGGAGGTGGATGTTGCAGTGAGCTGAGATCATGCTACTGCACTCCAGCCTGGATAACAGAGTGAGACTTCATCTCCAATAATAATAATAGTAATAATAACAATAGAAGACATTTCTTAGTCACCTTGGTACTAGGGCTCTCATGGATTAAGTAGATTTAGAGGATATTTCTTGCCTCTGACCTTCCAGTTAAAACAAAAATTAATCACCTATAAATTTAGGCAAATATGATACTGCACATAGGCGTATATTCCAAACATATATAAGCACTGGAAGAACTTTAGCACCCTGAGTTGGTCTGGCAAATTATCTCTGATGTTCTCCCTGTATCTAGTTACAGAAATAAACTCTCTTCTTTCCCAGTTCATCTGCATCTAGTTATTGGGCTGCAAAAACACGCATCTGGACCCAGTTCTGTCTGGGAACACTTTTGGAGGCTGAGGCAGGAGGATTATTTAAGGCCAGGAGTTTGAGGCTTTAGTGAGCTATGATTGTCCCACTAAACTCCAGCCTGGGTTACAGAGAAAGTCTCCATCTGAGAGAGAGAGAGAGAGAGGGCGAGGGGAGAGAGAGAGAGAGAGAGAAATGTATTACCAGAGATAAAAAGGGACTTTCATATGATGAAAGGGTCAATGCGTAGAAAAGACTCCACAATCTTAAATACAGATGGAAGTAATAATCAGGCTTCAAAATTATGACACAAAAAGAAAAACAGAATTAAAGAGAATAATAGACAAATCCAGGATAATTCTTGAAGACTTTAACACTCTTAGTATTTAAAATAAAAATATAGCAAAAAAATCAGTAAGGATATAGAAGATCTGAATGCTAATGCTATCGACTTAATTGATATGTATAAAACAATCCATCCTACAACTGTAGAATTCATATTATTTTTTAAGTGTACATGGAACATTCCGCATTATGGACCATACACTGGGTCTCAAAATGTCTTAATATATTTCAAAAAATTATAATCTTAGAGTATAGTCTATGACAACTGAATTAAGTTTAATATCGATAACATAAAGATACCTAGAAAATTTCAAAATATTTAGAAATTTAAAAATATACTTCTAAATAATCAGTGGATCAAAAATAATATCACAAGTGAAATTAATAATACTTTGGACTACATAATAACACATATCAAAATCTGTGGGATGGAAATAAAAAAGTGATTAAGCGAAAATTTATATTATCAAATGTTGTATCATAAACAACTGTTTAAAATCAATGATGTAAGCTTCCACCTTAAGAAGCTAGAGAAAGAAGAGCAAATTAAAAACAAAGTAGGTAAAATGAAAAAAAGTTGAGATCAATGAACTAAAAACAAAAAATAGAGTAAATCAACGAAATATAAAATAGTGCTTTTGAAAACATAAATAAACTTGATAAACTGCTGTCTAGAGTGATTAATAAAAGGAAATACACAAAAGATAAATATCAGAAATGAAAAAGGGAGCACCACTAGTGATCTGTCATAAAATACTTAAGATTATTACGAAAAATTTATGCCAATAAATTTGACAACTTAGTTGAAATGAACAAATGGAAAATTGACACAAGTAAAAATAAAAAGCTGAAATAACTTCACATTTGTAATATGATTGTATAATTATAAAAAACTTTTTCAAAAGAAATCTTTAGGCCCAAATAGATTCCTGGGTGGATTCTACTAAATATTTAAAAAAAAAAAAAAAAAAAAACTCAACCCATACTTCTTCACACTATACACGAAATACAATTCAAAATAAATCATAGGCCTGGCATTAAAGTTATAATTATAAAACATCAAGAAAAAAAGTGAAAAATGCATCTTTCTTGCTTTTGGACAGGCAAAAGTTTTAAGAATCAAAAATCATAAATGATAAATAATATATTAATTTCATGAAAAATAAAAATATTACAATGAAATAATATGTAAGCATGCAATAATATAGAATCAATTATAAAACTGTAAAGCAGATATATTAGTCTGTTCTCATACTGCTATAAAGATCTACCTGAGACTGGGTAATTTATGAAGAAAAGAGGTTTAATTGACTCGCAGTTCTGCAGGCTTAACTGGAAGCATGACAGAGAGGCCTCAGAAAACTTACAATCATGGCAGAATGGGAAGGGGAATCAAGCACCTTCTTCACGCAGCAACACAGGTGAGAGGGCGCGAAGTGGGAGGTGCTACAAGCTTTCAAAAATCCAGATTTACTGAGAAA
This sequence comes from Theropithecus gelada, assembly GCF_003255815.1. Taxonomy (NCBI): domain Eukaryota; kingdom Metazoa; phylum Chordata; class Mammalia; order Primates; family Cercopithecidae; genus Theropithecus; species Theropithecus gelada. The sequence continues at coordinate 95,187,568 of NC_037672.1, read as the reverse complement.
TCTATCACAAGAACAGCAAGGGGGACATCCACCCTCATAATTCAATAATTTCCCACCAGGGCCCTCCTTCAACACTGGAAATTACAACTCAATGTGAGATTTGAGTGGGGACACAGAGCCAAACCATATCAGCAGACACAAAAAGTATAAATCATATCATTCTATTTATATAAAATTTCATAACAAGTAAATCTGGTATAAGAAATCAGACTAGTCATATTTTCTGCAGGTGGAGTACAGAGTGACTGGGAATAGTATTAAGTTATCCCTACAATATAGTTTGGATATATGTCTCCCCCAAGATCTCATGTTGAATTGTAATCTCCAGTATTGGAGGTGAGGCCTGGTGGGAAGTGATTGGATCATGGGGGTGGATTTCTGATAAGTGGTTTAACATCCCCCTCCTCTCTTGGTGCTCTCCTCATGATAGCGAGTGAATTATTGTGAGATCTGGTTATTTAAAAGTGTAGGCACATTCCTCAAACTCTCTTGCTCCTGCTTTTGCCATGTGATGTGTCTGGTCCTACTCCACCTCTGCCATGAATAAAAGCTCCCTTATACCTCCCCAGAAGTCAAGCAATGTTGTTTCCATGCTTGCACAGCCTACAGAACTGTAAGTCAATTAAACCTCTTTGTATATATATATATACAAAGAAGGAACTTCTTGGGTTGATGAAAGTATTTACCTCGGTAAGTATGTGGGGTACATGAATGCATGCAATTGTCAAATGCATTGAGATATTAAACTTAATATTGTGAAAATGGTCATACAGCCCAAAGTAATTTATAGATTCAATGCTATCCCCATCAAACTACCACTGACTTTCTTCACAGAATTGGAAAAAACTACTTTAAATTTCATACGGAACCAAAAAAGAGCCCACTTAGCCAAGAAAAAAAATCCTAAGCAAAAAGAACAAAGCTGGAGGCATCACTCTACCTGACTTCAAACTATACTACAAAGGTACAGTAACCAAAATAGCAAGGTACTGGTACCAAAACAGATATATAGACCAATGGAACAGAACAGAGGCCTCAGAAATAATGCCACACGACTACAACCATCTGATCTTTGACAAACCTGATAAAAACAAGCAATGGGGAAAGGATTCCCTATTTAATAAATGGTGTTTGGAAAACTGGCTAGCCACATGGAGAAAGCTGAAACTGGATCCCTTCCTTACATCTTATACAAAAATTAACTCAAGATGGATTAAAGACTTAAACATAAGACCTGAAACCATAAAACCTCTAGAAGAAAACCTAGACGTTACCATTCAGGACACTGGCTGGGCAAAGACTTCATGACTAAACCACCAAAAGCAATGGCAACAAAAGTCAAAATTGACAAATGCGATCTGATTAAGCTAAAGAGCTTCTGCATAGTAAAACACACTATCATCAGAGTGAAGAGGCAACCTATAGAATGGGAGAAAATTTTTGCAATCTATCCATCTGACAAAGGGCTAATATCCGCAGTGTACACAGAACTTAAACAAATTTTCAAGAAAAAAACAAACAACCTCATCAAAAAGTGGGTGAAGGATATGAACAGACACTTCTCAAAAGAAGACATTTATGCAGCCAACAAACACATGAAGAAAGCTCATCATCACCAGTCATTAGAGAAATGCAAATCAAAACCACAGTGAGATATCATCTCATGCCAGTTAGAATGGTGATCATTAAAAAGTCAGGAAATGTCCTGGAGAGGATGTGGAGAAATAGGAATACTTTTACACTGTTGGTGGGAGCATAAATTAGTTCAACCATTGTGGAAGACAGTGTGGCAATTCCTCAAGAATCTAGAACTAGAAATACCATTTGACCAGCAATCCCATTACTGGGTATATACCCAAAGGATTATAAATCATTCAACTATAAGGACAAGTGCACACGTATGTTTATTGTGGTACTATTCACAATAGCAATGACTTGGAACCAACCCAAATGTCCATCAAGGATAGACTAGGTAGAGAAAATGTGGCACATATACACCATGGAATACTATGCAGTCATAAAAAAGGATGAGTTCACATCCTTTGCGGGGACATGGATGATGCTGGAAACCATCATTCTCAGCAAACTAACACAAGAACAGAAAACCAAACACTGCATGTTCTCACTCATAAGTGGGAGTTGATCAGTGAGAATACATGGACACAGGGAGGGGAACATCATACACCAGGGCCTGTCTGGGGTGGGAGGCTACAGGAAGGATAGCATTAGGCAAAATTCCTAAGGTAGATGGTGGGTTGATGGGTGCAACAAACCACCATGGCACATGTATACCTATGTAACAAACCTCCACATTCTGCACGTGTACCCCAGAACTTAAAGTATATATATATATGATTTTCTGATTTAATTTTTGTTTTCATTTTAATCAATAGTGATTAAAGTTAAGAGTTAAAATCTCTGCAGTCTCTGAGGATAAAATGGGCTAAGTGTGGTTAAATTTCATTAGCATTACCTAAAGTGTTTTATACAAAAACTTTATACTCTGAGAGTATATGTTGTTTTTGCTTTAAAGTATTCTGTTGCTTGACTTGTGGAAACGTTTACAACATGTTTATTTATTTAGTTGTCCATTAGTAAAATGCAATGTTCCATTTTGAGGAGTGATTTTTATACTGCTGTGCACTCAGTGATGATCATAATTCCAAACAAACATGCTCTGTTGGCGTAATCCTTAATTCTAATATGGTGTTACACTAGAAATGATTATATGGTGTGTAAGCCTAGTACTCTTCCCATCATTTTATGGCATTCAGGCTTCATGCATTTGGAGAAGGCTTTCTGATGTCAAATGTATTTTCAGTTTTCTAAGCAGTCCATTTCTTGAAGGACTGGCAAAAGGAAGCTATTCTGACAATTTGGCTGAACTCATGGAAATTTCAGGCTGGGCCAGATGGTAAGAATCAGCTGTTGTGTGAAGCAGGTAAAGGCAGCATTTAAAATGCTATTGGCAGTTTTCCTGAGACTTAACAACAACAGGTGTTCTTGATTTCTTTTTTCTAAAATGTTCTCCAAAATCGCAAATTATGTGGCATTATGTTTGTTTTGCAAACAAAGGAACCTTTTCCCACCAGAGTGATAAGTGATTGTGATTACTTTAATCATGCTGTCAGAACTCTAGCACTAAATTCAATATGATTGAGATAAGGTGCAATTTGGGTTATTTTTCACTAAGATAAGGCACTGTAAGGAATACAGAAAAAATGTATTATTATGATGGGTTGTCAAAAATGATAGACCCCAACCATGCAAAAGCCATCATGCAAAGCAATGGCAAGAGAGGGGCAGTTTTGGACTGTCCACAAACTGCTTTGCTCAGGCTCAGAGGGGTTTTGTGTGTGCTTGCATGTTGACATCACAACCAAGCACTGAGATATGTCAATTTTGCACAATTGAATTGTATTTGTCATTTTAATCACCAAAATTACCAGCACTATTTCAGTTAGCTGGTCATTAAAGTGACTGAATTAGATTGACTGCTCTTGATCTGATTGCTCACTAGGAAATTGAGCTTCAAAGAGACATTCCAGGCAACTGTGATAATAAGCCATGACAATGTGATGCTAAACAGCTGTGAATTGGGAGCTCCTCCCATGAGCCTAGTGTTTTTGCTCAGCAAAGAGTAACAGGAACTTTTAAAGACCTCGTGGAAATTAGCAAAGTAAGTGTTTTTCACTTTTATGGAAACATTACTTAATGCAAGAAGCTAGCTAAATTTAAAATAAAAGAACATAAAATGGATTGTTCACATCTTAAACTTTTCTCACTATTTTACGGAGTTTAAATAAAATGTCAAGAAAATACTTCCATGACACTGAGTAAATTTTACTTAAGTTTCTAACTTCGGGAAGGCCAAGAACAACACCAAAAACAGTGTATTAGTAAAATATAATTCAACAGGTGCAATATTTTAAAAGGAAGCTGTTGGAAGACACATTTTTCCAAGTTTGGAGAATATGGTAATGATAAATCTTTTATTTCTGTTGACTTCTCCCAAACTACCATTTCCCCCTCATGTTCTGACATCCTTCTTCACTGCTAGCTTGCTTTGTGAACCCTCAGTCCATTTTAAATTGCCTAAGTAATTATATGTAATTTCTTTTCTTTTCTTTTCTTTTTTTTTTCTTTTTCTTTGAGACAGAGTCTAGCTCTGTGGCCCAGGCTGGAGTGCAGTGGCGCAATCTCGGCTCACTGCAACCTCTGCCTCCTGGGTTCAAACGATTCTCCTGCCTCAGCCTCCCAAGTAACTGGGACAACAGATGCCCGCCACCTTGCCCGGCTAATTTTTTTGCATTTTTAGTAGAGACGGGGTTTCACCATATTGACCAGGCTGGTCTCAAACTCCTGACCTCATGAGCCGCCTGCCTTGGCCTCCCAAAGTGCTGGGATTACAGGCTTGAGCCACTGTGCCCGGCCTGTAATTTCTATCTCTGAAAGAATTGGTCTGCATCATTGCCTGGAAATTTTGTTTGCTGAAGCAGTTGTTGTAGTCCTTCATCCTCTTCACTGTGGCTGCTCTTCCTGTATATGGATATGGATACTTTACCACTGTGCTTCTGTATCCAAGCTGGCATTGGATCATGCATATCTCATGCTGCCTGAAGGTAAGAAAAAATATAATTCATTCATTTGTTCAGTATTTCAACAAATAATTATGGAGTTCATGTATATACTATGAGTTAGCATGTTGTATACAAAATTATTTAAGTCAGAAAAACATTATAAATTTTTCTTCTAATTAGGAAGCAGAAGACCTTTACTGGTTCTAGCTCAGACCAGGGCATCCTTTCAGACTGTAGCTCGCAGTCAGTTGTGGTTCATTTTGGGCATATTAATACATGCTGGAAGAGCACTGTTTCTTTCAGAATGTAAGAGATTCTGACCACTGTCAGTCTTCTTTTAAACTTGAGTATCAGAGCAGTTAAAAGATACAAGAGTGTCATAAGGCAAATAATGACCCAAATACAAACTTTTTTACAGATTAAGTAAATAATAAGACAATGGTTTATATCTGCATATAAAAGGGATGTAGGCTAATTTTCCTATTCATTTCAACAGCAGAGGCTAATTTGTAGAATGTATAGCACAGTGAATCCAGCAAAGTAGTGTCTTTTGTGGGAAGAAAAAGGGGTGAGGGACACATACCCAGTTCATCAGATGAAGCTGACCTTTGCCCCTTGGGGATATTAGGGAAGGCACTGGGAATGACACCAAGAGGGTTAGAGGAGCTTCCATGGAAGGAAAAAAAACCATCCCCGCTCCAATAAGATTTGCTACAATCATTTCTTCTATACTCATCAGTAGGCGAGGAGAGCTTCCACTGAACTTACCCACTTTTTCTTTCCTAGAAATTAGTCTTTTCCTCTTCAGCTTCCATTTGGAGTCAGACATTAATTCCATAATGTACTCTCTGGAAACGGTCTTTAAGTGCAGACATCAATGATGCAAAAAAGCCAGGACTGTGAATATCTAGGGGTAGATTTATCTGGACAGGTGATGCAGAAAATGCAAGGATTTTCTCAAAAGGAATATGAGGTACAGAAATAAGGTCATTGTGGTTAAAAGTAAGAGAGGAATGGGCAGGACATGAGCTCACAGAGATGCGCAGAGGCCATTTCACTGGCCTTGTAAGTTGAATAATCAGATTTCATTCTATTTACAATATAAAGCCAATGGAAACTCATAAGCAGGAAAGTGCTAAATCTAAATTTCAACTTCCTATGTTGCAAATGAATTAAAGAGAGAACACTGGACACAAGAAAGAGAGAAGTTGTTTTAAGAGTCTAGGTGAGCCATGATATTGGCTTGAGCCAGAGTGGAGATGATAAGAAATAATGAATTAAGGGTATATTTTTAAAGTAGAGCAAGTTCAACAATGTAAATTGAATGCAGAGGAATGTATGTATGAGTAAAAGAGAGGACTCAAAAGTATACTACAGGTTTTTTGTTGAAATAATTGAGAAAGTAGTGCAGATAATTAGTGAGGTGGGAAAAACTTATGGAGGTATGAGGTTAAGTTTTCTTTGTTTTTAGAAAACCTAGATCTCTCTCTCTATCAATTTTGCTCTCAAGTTCATTTTGAAGTATTGTTAAATATTCAAATGGAGATCAGGTTGCTAGTTTGATATATAAGAAATCTGGAACTGAGGGAAGAGGTTAAGACAGGAGACATAAACTGAAGAGTCATCAGTATCCTGATGGCATTTAAAGCCATACGATTGGACAAGATCCCAAAGGCAGAGGGTGTAGATTTCTAAGAGAAGAGTGCATGTTAGGAGCCTGGTTCTTCAATATCTAGCCACATTCCACAGAGTTGATACAACATATTTGTCTATAAGCTTTTGTCTCACTCTCTTACATTAGTCTAATATCTGTATCTCTCATTGCCTCTGCTCAGTTATTGTGGGAAAGAAACTTTTATGGTAGAAAGAGATTTCTTTTGATACAATTGAATTAAGATGTGTTAGAAACCTCATCCCTCCCTGTTGATGAGTTGTATTTAGCTGTCTTTGCAGATAATATATATCTAATACATTAAAAAGAATTCTATCCGAAAATTGAAGAAATTTTAAGCCCAGTGAAGCGTTGCTAGTGCCGTAAGGGACAATTTTCCTTACAGTTTTCTGGAGAGCTTAGCAAGTGTTCTTCCTGTTTATTGAATCAGGCATATAATGAAATCATGACCATATCCTGAGGGGATTTAAAAGCAAGTTGAATCCATTATAATATTCTGGACAGAGAAAATGAATATTCATCAGCTTTAGTAAGGATTAGCTATACCTCCTATGGTTTTAGGTAAAATTTAAGCTTGAATTTAAATGGCAATTTGCATTACCAAGAGATTTTAAACTGGAACCAGAAAAGCTCTTAATACAGCAGTTTAATAAGAAAAACTATCTTAAAAAATGTATTCTTTTGGGTAGTTTTCTTACCTTCTGCATTCATTTTCCTGAACAGTTATTTAAATAGTTACATTGACCAGAAGAAATGTGACTTTCAGCTCAAGGGTGAACTTGGTTATTTTTAAAATAGTAGAAACCATTCCTGAGATGATATGCATTAGGTCATGTGTCACTGTCCTGCCTATCTAGATTTCTGGTTGTGGGCTGGAAAGCAGCACTAACAAAATCTATGTCTCCGGACATACTATATAACTTTTTTGGAATTCATTGTCTCCATCTGTGTAACGTAGTAGCCTATGGTCACTTTCAGTTTTTGTTCATGGCATTTAATATTGTAACAAATTTTAACTTGTGAGTACTATTGTTCCTAAATCTGATGCATTAAGTGAATGGATCTAATATATTTCTGGCTACTAGTGCCAAGTATGTGGCCAAAAATCTATCAGATACTTTCCACATACTACTGCAACAAATAATTTTAAGAATTCTATCCTTGAAGTATTTTTATTCCTGTATTACATATGAGAGAAATGAAGCTTTAAGAGTTGAATTAGCTTGCCCAATATCAGACAGCAAATTGTTTCTAGGTCCACACAACTGCCAAGTCTATAGGTTCTCTCTAATAGACTTCTACTGCAGCCCTACACACAAGAGTTGGTTTTAATAGGTATTGTCTTGTCAGACCTATCTAGAATGTGTTTTTAGACTTTAAGAACTAAAAAACTATATTTGCAGATCCTTGATAATGTCTTTAAGATTGAAAACAAATTCTCTCTCTCAAAGGTCTCTCATTGGCTTCAATGTTTCATCAAATTAAGTAAAAATATGGAATCCTAGAAGGTTTAGTTAAGAATACAAATATTGTTATTAAGAGGTTCATATCAGTTAATTACTTCTCAAACGCCACTTCTGAAAAAGCAGAACTGTAAGAATACATAAGTACATTGTTATGACAAATGATGTTTTCATGAAGAGTTTAATGAATTCCTATTTCTCAAGGAAAACTCCAAGACAATAAACGTGAGCATCTTCCGATACAACTCTACCAGAGATCAACCTAGTAAGAATTAGTGATGGGGGTAGGCTGCAATTTTCATTTTAAACAATGTCCTCCCTCATATGGTTTGGCTGTGTGTCCCCACTCAAGTCTCAGTCTGAATTATAATTCCCAGTGTTGGAGGAACGACATGGTAAGAGGTGATTGGATCATGGGGGCAGACTTCCCCTTGCTGCTCTGAGGATAGTGACTGAATTCTCATGAAATCTGATTGTTTAAAAGTGTGTAGCACTTCCCCCTTTCACTCTCTCTGTCTCCTGCTCTGCCAGGTAAGGATTGTGCCTGCTTCTCCTTTGCCTTCTGCTATGATTGTAAGTTCCCTGAGGCCTCCCCAGCCATGCTTCCTATATAGACTGCAGAATTGTGAGTTAATTAAACCTCTTTTCTCCATAAGTTACCGAGTCTCAGGCATGTCTTTAAAGCAGTATGAGAATGAACTAATACAGAAAATTAGGATCAGAGAAGTGGGGCATTGCTATAAAGATACCTACAAATATGGAAGCCAGTTTGGAACTGGGTAGTGCAAAGAGGTTGGAACAGTTTGGAGAGATTAGAGGAAGACAGGAAGATGAGGGAAAGTTTTGAACTTCCTAGAGACTTGTTGACAATTGTGACCAAAAATTCTGATAGTGATATGAACAGAGATGGCCAGGTTATTGAGGTCTCAGATGGAAATGAGAAACTAATTGGAAACTGGAGTAAAGTCACACTTGCTGTAATGTAGCAGAGAGACTGGCAGCATTGTGCTCCTGCTGTAAAGATCTGTGGAATGTTGAACTTGAGAGAGATGATTAGGGGTCTCGTAGATGAAATTTCTATGCAGCAAAGTGTTCAAGGTGTAAATTTGCTGCTCCTAACAGTATGTGTTCATACTTGTTCACAAAGAGATGATCTAAAATTGCAACATATTTAAAAGGGAAGAAGAGCATAAATTATTGGAAAATTTGCAGCTCGACCATGCAATAAAAAAGAAAAACCTTTTTTCTGGGAAGGAATTCAAGGCTGCAGAAATTTGCATCAGTGAAAATGAGTGAAATGTTAATAGCCAAGCAATGGAGAAAATGTCTCCAGGACGTTTCACAGACCTTTGTGGGAGGCCCTCCCATCACAGGCCTGGAGATCTAGGAGGGAAAAATGGTTGCTTGAGCCAGGCCCAGGGCCATGCTGCTCTGTGTAGCCTTGGGACATGGCACCCTGCATCTCACCTGCTCCAGCTTCAGCTGTGCCTAAAAGGGCCCAAGGTAAAGCTCAGGCCATTGCTTCAGATGGTGGAAGCCTCAAGCCTTTGCAGCTTCCGTGTGGTTTGGAGCCTGTGGGTGCCACAGGATCCTCAGGCTACTCTATATTGTTACAGTTTCTCAAACAATTATTGTTTTGATAATGAATACTGGTCAGGTATTTTGTAGAATCTTCCTCAGCTGAACTTTTTCTGAATTTTTTTCCACAATTACCCTGGAGTTAATAATCTGGGAGAGCAAGACAACAGAAGAAAAGTGCTGTTCTCATCACATTATATCAAGCTACATATTATCAACATGAATTATCACTGTGTGTGTTAAACTTGATTGCCTGATTCAGATAGTGTTTGTGAGATTTTTTCACTATAAAGTTATGCTTTTCCCCATTTCATAATATAGTCTTTGGAAGGAAGTACTTACGCACAGCCTATGCTTAATATATGGGGAATTATACTCCACTTACTTGAGTTGGATTATCCACACAAATTATTTGAAATTTTTCTCCATGAAAGGTTTGTCTATTTTCTCTATTTATTTCTTTACTTAAACATTGGCTTATATTAGTATGGCCTCATGGACATTTTTGTTGTGATTTAGATTATAATCAGATACTACTTTGTATATTTTATTGCTCATATTATTTCAGTTTTTAGCATTGGGAGCTCTTTCAGCTGGCTCCTGTGTCTCTTTGAAATCTTTAACATACCCCATGTGTGCATGTTTGTGTGTGTGTTTGAACATTTCTTTACTTTTTGGCATTACAAAATTCTCTGAGCTCATTTTGTATAATCCCTACCCTAGTTTTGAATTAGTCATTTCTTTAAGGAGCCCTGGTTTAATATTGAGCATTGATTCTTTTTATCTGATTGCATCTATTTCCTGTTGGCATCAGAGTCTCAGTGATTATACTAACAAGCTAAAGATAATGTAATTCACATATCCCCCTCATTCTGAATAAATGCATGCTTGTGTTTTCTAAGTTAAGTGCTTGTGTGTTTTGATCCTATGTCTTGGAGGCAGCCCTGAAGGCAGTAGATTTAGAAAAAGAATAATAAAAATACTAAAGACTAGGCTGTGACTTAATAGTTACTGCAAAATTTGATTATTTTAAATAAATTTATTTGAAAAAATAAAAGTTAGATTGTATATAACCTCTAAGTTGTTGCTTTGTGCACATTATCAACACACATACCTCTTTAAATCCATGTAAATCTGTAAATGTGAAGATATGCCTTCAAATATTACTGATCTATGGGTTTTTTGTCCATTAGAACAAAAAAGAATGAAAATCGCATCTTTAATAATTTATATTGTATTTGGCATTTTATTAGTAGCATATTTTTTGTTAATATACTTGAACAATTTTAATAGGAAAATAAGGGTATATCTTGTTATTGCATTTCTATGGTATATTAGTCGGTTCTCACATTACTATAAAGAAATACCAGAGACAGGGTAATTTACAAAGAAAAGAGGTTTAATTGGCTCATGTTTCCAGTTTGCTTGGAAAACAGTGGCATCTGCTTCTGGGGAGGGCTCAGAAACCTTACAATCATAGCAGAAAGTGAAAGGGAAGCTGGCATGTTCTATGTGGCTGGAGCAAGAGGAAGATAGAGCAAGTGAAGAGGGAAGTGCAACACACTTTCAAACAACCAGACCTGTGATAAATCTATCACGAGAAGAGCAATCAGAAATTTCACACACATGATTCAATCAACTCCCAGCAGGCTCCTTCTCTAACACTGGGGATTACAATCCAACATGAGATTTGGGTGGGGACACAGAACTAAACCATATCACGTGTCTTATAAATTGCATTTTTATATTTCTCACTTATTTAACTCTCAATTTTTTAAAAAAATTGATCTTAAGAGAATAGTGTATTTCTTAAATTTCTGTTTGAGACTATCTAAATGTGGAAATTGGTATAGAAAATATAAGACAGATTTCAACTTGGATAGAAGTTTTCTAATTTAGAACATTTCTATTTTTCTTCTGTAGGAACGAAAAATCAAAATCCATATTAACAATACTATAATTAAGCAATGAGTTGATTTTAGCTAAAAATGTGTCATGAATCAAAGAAAATTTTGTACTAGCCACCACAACTTAGCTAAAGGAATGTTCTTATTAATTATGTGAAACAGAAGAGTTTTGACAATAGTAGTTAGATGCCTATCTTCTGACTGAATCTTTCTTCAGTGATATGTAATTCACATATAATATTCACATTTACCAAAAAGTAGAATTCAGTGCTTTTTGCCATACTCATAAAACTGCTTAACCAATGTCATTAGGTAATTTGAGGACATTTCTTAACCCCCTAATAACCCCATACCCATTAGCAGTTATTTTATATTCTCCCCTCCCTACAGCTCCTGGCAACCGCTGATCTATTTTTGTCTCCATGGATCTGCCTATTCTAGACATTTCATACTCATGGAATCATACAATATGTGGCCTTTTGTGTCTGCTTTCTGTCACTCAGCATAACATTTTCAAACTACATCCATGTTGTAGCATGAGTCAGTACCTTATTTTTTTTTTTGGTTGAATGATGTTCTGTTTCATAGCTATGCCATTTTGTTTATTCATTTATTGGTTGATGGACACTGGGTTGTTTCCACCTTTTGGCTATTATGAGTAATGTTATGAATGCTCAGTACAAATGTTTGTGTGCTCAATATCTGTTCAGTTCTCTTGGCTATATGTCTAGGAGTGGAATTGCTTAGTAATAAGGTAACTCTATAAGTAATTTCTTAAAGAATTGTCAAGCTGCTTTTTGGAACAACTGCAACGTTTTACATTGTCATCAGCAAGCTATGACAATTCCAATTTCTTTACATCCTTGTAACACTTGTTATTATTTAAAAGACATAATGTAAATTCTGTGTTTTTACTATACCCACTTTATGGATGAAAACATTGAGTTTGTTACCAAGTGTTAATGTTTTTTACATAAAGTTTCCAGTAGAACTATAGCAGAAAAAATATAAATATATATATTTGATAACTATATTATATAATATTATTTTGAAATTGTTACTATGGCTAGTTAAAACATTTTCCTTGAAATTATTTAACCTTATGAGTATGCTTATGGACATTTATCTCCAAAAGTATTGAAAGGGTTGTATAAATTAATATACATTCTGTACTAGTTAAATCAGAAAGGATACATTTTAACTTTTTAGATTTTAGTTTAGATGTTCTTGGGAGATAATATTATTTTAAAATGGCTCCCAGTAATCTTCTGGAAATATTCTTTGGAGGAGGGTTCTAAACTATAAGGACAAAGTTTGATTTTGTGGTGTAAGCATTGGCAGAAAAAAGTCTCCCTAGTAAGCAATTTTAATTTAGCTCACAAGGTATAGAGATTAAAGTTTCTTTCTAAAAAAAAGTTACTCAAAATTACTGTAATAATTGAATATCTACGGAATTATTTGTGATGGTAGAATTAAGTCATATTATCATATAATGGAAGCTGTGCCAAAAATTTTCCTTGGCTGTATTTGCTCTTAATTTCTTTGTATCATTTTTGCAATACTTTGAAATTCCTTCTATTGTAAATCAGGTCTTGTAATAATGATTAATGGTAAATTTTGCAAGGACATAATTGTAACATTTTAAATAAAGTCTGAAGGGGAAAGTTAAACCTTTTAGCATTATGATAATCATACCCCATTATATTAACACTTCCCCAGTCTAATATTCACGCTTGTCCTTACCAGAAACATCTAAGATCTGTGAAGTAAGCAAAACCTTTCAGTAAGCAAAAAAGATTACGAAATGCTTGCAACGAAGCTCATGCACTTTATTTAGACAAATTCACAGACCTTAGTTTGAGTTTGGCATACTTTATAACTTCATTGATTCAATAAATGTCTCCTTGGTGCCATTAAGGTAGTGATAAATTGTGACAAATAAGTTTCTTTTTCAGGTGTCATGTAAAAGCAGTGGCTGCACAGAAGGACATTTTATAGAAAATACTAACTCTGTAACCTAGCCCCATTGGAAAAAGATGATAAATACATAGCAGATGTGCAGGAGAATGAGCCTGCTTGCTTGCCAGATATTTTCAAATCCTGATATGTGCAAAATAGGGCATGGAAATTAAACAAAACATCTTTCTTTCCTTTAGGGAATTCATAATCTAAGAGGTAGAGATAAATAATTAAAATAATATGCAAATAATTAGAGGATAAGAATATAATTGCTATAAAATAAGTCCATAGAAAATGTTTTGCAGACTCAAAGAAATAAAGATAAAGTCCTAGGAATATATTAAGGTGTTTAGAATGTTACACTATATATGTTTTCCTATATATTATCTCACTGAAGTCTCAAAAGACTTGAGTCTTGGTGTAGAATCTATGATTCCCAACCTATGAGAGGAGAAGCTGCTCAGAAGTTTAAATGACTTGCACTAATTCACAATTAATGATTCTTCTTCTTCTTATTATTATTATTATACTTTAAGTTCTAGGGTACATGTGGATAACCTGCAGGTTTGTTACATATGTATACCTGTGCCGTGTTGGTGTGCTGCACCCATCAACTCGTCAGCACCCATCAACTCGTCATTTACATCAGGTATAACTCCCAATGCAATCCTTCCCCCCTCCCCCCTCCCCGTGATAGGCTCCGGTGTGTGATGTTCCCTTTCCCGAGTCCAAGTGATCTCATTGTTCAGTTCACACCTATGAGTGGGAACATGCAGTGTTTGGTTTTTTTGTACTTGCCATAGTATGTTGAGAATGATGGTTTCCAGCTACATCCATGTCCCTACAAAGGACACAAACTCATCCTTTTTTATGGCTGCATAGTATTCCATGGTGTATGTGTGCCACATTTTCTTAATCCAATCTGTCACTGATGGACATTTGGGT